>NC_135555.1:26522724-26787724 GCF_964340395.1 Glandiceps talaboti | reverse complement strand
ATTCAGAAAATGAACAACTATTGTTAGCATGGACTAGCATATGGATAAACATTTTTAAAAATTGTACAGTTGTGCTACAACGCCATTGGTGGTATTTTTAAAACTGTATTGTTGTGCTACAACACCGTTGGCGATATTTTAAAAATCTTTGACTCCATGGTAATGGATTGGGTTCCGTCTGTGCATCCATGTGTCCGTCCGTCCAAAGCCATTTCTTGGAGATGCCTGAACCGATTTTTTTCAAACTTGGTACAGGGGCATAATACAATGGTTTACATATGCACGTCAATTTGTTTCATGCTACAATCCAATATAGCCGCCTAGCAGCCATTTTGTTTGCAAATTTTCCCTGTCTAAAGCCACAACTCAGACATGCTTGATCAGATCTCATTCAAAGTTGGTATTAGGATAGTGCTCTATGATATACATGTGCATATTCATTGTTGTTGTGATACGATCCAATATGGCCGCCTAGCAGCCATTTTGTTTACGAATTTTCCATGTCCAAAGCCATAACTCAGACATGCTTGAACAGATCTCATTCAAAGTTGGTGTTAGGACAATGCTCTATGACATACATGTGCATATCCATTTTTGATATGGCTGCCTGGCAGCAATTTTGTTGGCGCAGTTTTCATGTCCAAAGCCATAACCCCCCCCCCCCCCCCCCCCTTAGGATTAAGTGATAGGGGTGGTCAGCCTGTTTTCGGTTTTATAGATGGGGGTGGGGTCAGTCACTTTTCGTTGGCCCGGTGATGAAAAAATCCACCACTCCACCCCTTCCTGTCCATGTATGATTATTTGAAATTAAAAACTCTATATAAAGTTAGATGCAGTTACCATGGATACCTACATTCTTTATAACATCTAGCTGTAATGGTAACAACTTGTCGTAATTCTTCCATTATCAGAAACTGGAGCCATTCATGGCAGGATGTCGCAGTGCAGCCAAGTACATCATCAGTGCAACGCAAGAGGTGGCCATGTGTGAAAAACCAGGAAATGCACAAGAAACGATACAATTGATTGAGAATCTTGAATGGAAAATTAAGGAGATATATGAAGACTCCAGATTAGTTGGTTTACAGTCTGAAGGTGATGCCATTTTATCCAGGCTAAAGAGTGAACAGAGCATTCTTACTAAATCCGAAGATTTCAGGTATGCGTAAATGTTACCATGACAACAATTGTCATACTGAAAGTTGTCTTTCTTTGACTCTACTACTTAGGGTTCAAGTCTAACAATAACCTCAGAAATTTTGTTCTTGACAGCCAACTTCAATTTTCAGTAGTCTTTGTGAAACGCTGACTGTTTCCAAGGTACACTGTATCTGAAAAAGTCAAAAGTATTGTTGATTTATGATCACACTGTGTAGTAACCATTATCAGTCTAGCAAAACAGGCCTTTCATCTGGTAATAACTTCGGCAATTGAACGCTGTCTACTTGAACCCAAGCAAACCAATGCTATTGCATGATATTTTGTTTTTAGCACAACTTGACTGATAAGGTTCAGAGGTGCTATAGGCATGGTGTAGTGTCTGTCTGCCTGTCTCTGTCTGCCTGTCTGTCTGTCTCTCTGTGTGTGTAGATGATGTAAACTTAATAACCATGACCAATTGCCCTGGTATTTGATGGGGCAGTACTTTCTGAGTCTAATTGGGAAATTGTTCAAAGCAGAATGATCACATCACAGGTTTGTAATTTGGATCAAAAAATGTCATTTTGGTCAAAAAACTCAAAAACCATTCTTACGGGTACACAAATAAAGATTTGTTCATGACAGTGATTCCATCAGTGATATGCAAATTAGGCATTAAAATATGTCTTTTTAGTCAGAAATCAGTTTAATTCAAAAACTACTGAGCAGATTAGGCTGAAATTTTTTGGAACTTTCTTCAGGGTGTTCATATTAAGAGTTGTTCATGACATGATATGATGATCCCATAAGTGATATGCAAATTAGGGCTAAATGTGTCGCTTTCATAAAAAATCTATAATTCCAAAACAACTGAACAGATTAGGCTGAAATTTACTGGAGAAGCATCTGGGGATGTGCAGATGAAGCTGTATTCATAACATGGTGATCCCATCAGCAGTATGCAAATTAGGTGTACAAATCTCAAAAATCTTTGGTCAAAAACTGATATCTTGAAACTGCATGGTAAATGGGGTTGAAACTTAATGGGAATGTTTCTGAAAGTGTTATTCTGCAGTTGTTATTTAAAACATTTGAACAATTGGTCCTAGCAACCATGACCATATCTTTAGTAAGTGAAATGACGATGCATATTACAAAGTGAGCAACAAGGATGCATAGGTAAGTGACTAAAGATTCAAAAAATATATGTAAATATGCCTAACAACAGGACCACACCCATAGCAACAGCTAAGTGATGGTTTATATTACAAAGATGAAAAGTGGGAAGGGTAGGCAAGTTAATAAAGATTCCAAAAATGTATGCAAATTTCCCTAGCAACAAGACATTGTCCATAGCAACAGCCAAATACAGTTGTGCTACAACGCCATTGGTGGTATTTTTTCTTTTAGGTGAAAAAATAGTCACAAACATAGGAATGTCAAAGACCCTTTAATCGCACGCATACCCAGTCCGTGGTGTCGCGGCGATTCTACCAATTGTGTTTCTCATACATTGGCATGTCTTCAAAAAAATGTATGCAAATGTCCCTAGCAACCATGGCCATGCCCTTAGCAACCAAATGGCAGTATATTTTGGTCAAATAACAAAATCATCTGATAGGCAAGTGAGTATACATTCAAAAAATGTATGCAAATATCCCTAGCTACCATGGCCACGCTCATAGCAACAACCAAACAAATGGAAGTGTATTTCACAAAGGAAACAACATGGCTTCTTAGTCAAGTGAACAAACATTCAAATAGTGTATGCAAATATGCCTAGTCCACAAAACCACACCCATAGCAATAGCAAAATGATCATGTTTATTGCAAAGATAACAACAGGGATTAATAGACAAATTAATTAACATTCAAAAACATGTATGCAAATATACCTAGTAACAAGACCATGTGCATAGCAACAGTCAAATGATCACGTATACTGCAAAGATAACATCAGGGATTCATAGAAAAGTGAACAACATTCAAATATGTATGCAAATATGTCTAGCAACATGACCACCCCCATAGCAACAGCCAAATGATCGTGATTGTGTTTTGCAAAGATAACAACAGGGTTGGGTAGGCAACTGAATAGTTATTCAGCAAATGAACACCTATACTTAGCATGGATCAGCATATGGATAAACAATTTTAAAAATTGTACAGTTGTGCTACAATGCTATTGGCGCTCTTTTTGATATATGCAAATTTGACAGAATGGTGGCCATATTTGTAGTTAAAAATCACAGACACTGACACTCCATTCAAGTGTCTACCCCCATACTATAAGATGCAAACTATCTTTGGAGACTTTGACCTCGACCTTCAGGGCTAATTACCAAAATCCCAATTTCTACCTATCACTGACACATTGTAACATTTACATAATATTGACAATTTCTTTTAAATCATGCTTACAAGTAAAATTGAAGAAAGGAACTATACACAAGCATTGTTTTTGGTGCTTATATCACTTTTATTGAGTGGCAGCCATATTTGTAATTAAAATAATTGTTTACTGCATAACTCATTATTTATTGCAAAACTTTAATACAGACAGACTACAAATTTGTGTCTTTAACCCATATTATCAGGTGGGAGCTATCTTTGGAGACCTTGACCTTGACCTTCAGAGCTAATTATCAAACTCATTCAAATTCCTGCCTATCACAGACACATTGTAGTTTTACATATTGCCAATTTCTTTTAAATCATGGTTACAAGTAATATTGAAGGAAGGAACTATGCACAAGCATTAGTTTGGTGATCATGTAATTTTGACCCATATTTGTAGTAAACAATCTCTATATTTAATACTGCGCCATGACTAAACAACTTCAATCATAGACTCTATTCATACACTATCAAAATTAAGTTATACTTACATATTGCAGACACTTTGTAGCCATTATGTATGGCTAATGTATTTTAGATCATGTCTATAGATAATGTAGAACCTGATAAACATATACATACATTACTTTTGGTACTCATATCACTTTCTACTAGATGGCAGCCATATTTGTAGTGAACAACCATGATTTGTTATAAACTACGTGAAAGAACATACCTTTACATAAGAACACTTCTTGCTTCTAAAAAGACACAAAGAAGAAATACTGTCAATGTAAAACAAGTCCTAAATGAATGTAGTGCTTAAAATACACATGTGGATTGAAGAACCCTATGTGGATGAAAATGATATATTAGTAGTACATAAACAGATAGAAGTCATGAGAAAACGAGTTAATTGCCTTACATGAAATATCAGAACATATAATTTGTCCAATTAGACATGCAGTTTTCCATGTGAGTGTCCCTAATTAAGATGTATTTGTGGGAACTGGTGCAGCATGTGGTACACCATGAATTCTAAAGTAATCATCTCATAGAGGCTGCATAATTAGCTTCCTTCAAGCTGAGCCCACTATGTAACCACTATGGGATACCTTGGTTTTGCTATGTGTCATTAAGTTTTCTTTGTGTCCACCTTAAATAGGGGAACTATTGTTTTCTTTCCATTCACAACAAACTATTTGTTCCTTTATCACCAAAGACTTGTGTTTGGAGTTCGGTTTACAGCCTGGAAAGGAAGATTGTAGTCTTTTTTGTTCCGGTTGTTTTAAGTGGTTGTGTATTGGTTTATGGGTATGACACTCAGTAGGTGTGGGAGATGTATGCCTTATTTTAATGCAACTGTCCATGCTGTAGGTTGAGTTCTGTCAATGTCTGCAATCAAATATACAGTGAGTCAATGGAACTAGTCAAACAAGTGAACTCCTGTCAGTATTGCTAATCTGGGTTGTTTACCACCACTACTGGTTCCTTGGTCTGACAAGTATCTTTATATAGCAATTATAAAGCTTTTCATTTTAACAACAGTATTGTGTCATGAAAATTTCTTGCAAAAAGTTAAACTTTCCTGTGATTGATATGGAGAGAACAAATTGCACTTTCAAGACTTGTTGATGGTGAAAGTTAGCCATTCAAAGAAAGAAAGAAAGACAAGTTTGTTGATTTCTAATTGTATTGAGGTATGTATAATACTTTTATATCAGTCAATTGTTGTGTAACATTTATAAATGGTTAGCTATAGGTTTAACTCTCAGCTAGTTATGTTGGCCCTTACATGATATCTATAGACTAAGTATATATGACTAGACATGCTGGCCCTTACATGATATCTATAGACAAAGTATATAAGACTAGATATGCTGGCCCTTACATGATATCTATAGACTAAGTATATATGACTAGACATGCTGGCCCTTACATGATATCTATAGACTAAGTATATAAGACTAGATATGCTGGCCCTTACATGATATCTATAGACTAAGTATATATGACTAGACATGCTGGCCCTTACATGATATCTATAGACTAAGTATATATGACTAGACATGCTGGCCGTTACATGATATCTATAGACTAAGTATATATGACTAGACATGCTGGCCCTTACATGATATCTATAGACTAAGTATATATGACTAGACATGCTGGCCGTTACATGATATCTATAGACTAAGTATATAAGACTAGATATGCTGGCCCTTACATGATATCTATAGACTAAGTATATAAGACTAGACATGCTGGCCCTTACATGATATCTATAGACAAAGTATATAAGACTAGATATGCTGGCCCTTACATGATATCTATAGACTAAGTATATATGACTAGACATGCTGGCCCTTACATGATATCTATAGACTAAGTATATAAGACTAGATATGCTGGCCCTTACATGATATCTATAGACTAAGTATATAAGACTAGACATGCTGGCCCTTACATGATATCTATAGACTAAGTATATAAGACTAGACATGCTGGCCCATACATGATATCTATAGACTAAGTATATATGACTAGATATGCTGGCCTTTACATGATATCTATAGACTAAGTATATAAGACTAGATATGCTGGCCCATACATGATATCTATAGACTAAGTATATATGACTAGACATGCTGGCCCATACATGATATCTATAGACTAAGTATATATGACTAGACATGCTGGCCCTTACATGATATCTATAGACTAAGTATATATGACTAGACATGCTGGCCCTTACATGATATCTATAGACTAAGTATATATGACTAGACATGCTGGCCCTTACATGATATCTATAGACAAAGTGTATATAGGACTAGACATGCTGGCCCATACATGATATCTATAGACTAAGTATATATGACTAGACATGCTGGCCCTTACATAATATCTATAGACTAAGTATATATGACTAGACATGCTGGCCCTTACATGATATCTATAGACTAAGTATATATGACTAGACATGCTGGCCCTTACATGATATCTATAGACTAAGTATATATGACTAGACATGCTGGCCCTTACATGATATCTATAGACTAAGTATATATGACTAGACATGCTGGCTCTTACATGATATCTATAGACTAAGTATATAAGACTCGATATGCTGGCCCTTACATGATATCTATAGACTAAGTATATAAGACTAGATATGCTGGCCCTTACATGATATCTATAGACTAAGTATATATGACTAGACATGCTGGCCCTTACATGATATCTATAGACTACGTATATAGGACTAGATATGCTGGCCCATACATGATATCTATAGACTAAGTATATATGACTAGACATGCTGGCCCTTACATGATATCTATAGACTAAGTATATATGACTAGACATGCTGGCCCTTACATGATATCTATAGACTAAGTATATAGGACTAGACATGCTGGCCCTTACATGATATCTATAGACTAAGTATATATGACTAGACATGCTGGCCCTTACATGATATCTATAGACTAAGTATATATGACTAGACATGCTGGCCCATACATGATATCTATAGACTAAGTATATAGGACTAGACATGCTGGCCCTTACATGATATCTATAGACTAAATATATAAGACTAGATATGCTGGCCCTTACATGATATCTATAGACTAGGTATATAAGACTAGATATGCTGGCCCTTACATGATATCTATAGACTAAGTATATAAGACTAGATATGCTGGCCCTTACATGATATCTATAGACTAAGTATATATGACTAGATATGCTGGCCCTTACATGATATCTATAGACTAAGTATATAAGACTAGATATGCTGGCCCTTACATAATATCTATAGACTAAGTATATATGACTAGATATGCTGGCCCTTACATAATATCTATAGACTAAGTATATATGACTAGACATGCTGGCTCTTACATGATATCTATAGACTAAGTATATATGACTAGACATGCTGGCCCTTACATGATATCTATAGACTAAGTATATAAGACTAGATATGCTGGCCCTTACATGATATCTATAGACTAAGTATATATGACTAGACATGCTGGCCGTTACATGATATCTATAGACTAAGTATATATGACTAGACATGCTGGCCCTTACATGATATCTATAGGCTAAGTATATAAGACTAGATATGCTGGCCCTTACATGATATCTATAGACTAAGTATATAAGACTAGATATGCTGGCCCTTACATGATATCTATAGACTAAGTATATAAGACTAGATATGCTGGCCCTTACATAATATCTATAGACTAAGTATATATGACTAGACATGCTGGCCCTAACAGAATATCTATAGACTAAGTATATAGGACTAGACATGCTGGCCCTAACATAATATCTATAGACTAAGTATATATGACTAGACATGCTGGCCCTTACATGATATCTATAGACTAAGTATATATGACTAGACATGCTGGCCCTTACATGATATCTATAGACTAAGTATATAAGACTAGATATGCTGGCCCTTACATGATATCTATAGATTAAGTATATAAGACTAGACATGCTGGCCCTTACATGATATCTATAGACTAAGTATATATGACTAGATATGCTGGCCTTTACATGATATCTATAGACTAAATATATATGACTAGACATGCTGGCCCTTACATGATATCTATAGACTAAGTATATAAGACTAGATATGCTGGCCCTTACATAATATCTATAGACTAAGTATATAAGACTAGACATGCTGGCCCATACATGATATCTATAGACTAAGTATATATGACTAGATATGCTGGCCCATACATGATATCTATAGGCTAAGTATATATGACTAGACATGCTGGCCCTTACATGATATCTATAGACTAAGTATATAAGACTAGACATGCTGGCCCTTACATGATATCTATAGACTAAGTATATATGACTAGACATGTTGGCCCTATTGTCGCAAACCACGGCCTGTTTTACGGCAACGTTCTTAATGAGCCTCCCATGATCGCATGAGAGATGTGCATTTTGGGTCAAAAAATGTGATTTTTGGTTAAAAAACTTAAACTCCAAAACTACTTGGCATTGGCCTGAAATTTTGTAGGAACCTTCTCAGGGGTAAGTGAATTAAGATTTGTTCATGACATGATGATTCCGTCAGTAATATGCAAATTATGGCTAAAATGTGTCTTTATGGTCAAAAATCTTTCATTCCAAAACTGGTGAGCAGATTGGGCTGAAATTTAATGAGAATGTATCTAGGGATGTATAGACGAAGAAATATCAAGGATACAATGATGTCATGAGTGATATGCAAATTAGGTGTAAAAATGTTCATTTTTGGTCAAAAACTTATATCTCACGAGTTACTTGGTCAGTGAGACTGAAACTTGTTGAGATGTTTCGTGAAATGTTATTCTGCAGATTTTGTTTAAAAGATTTTGACCCAATTGGCCCTAGCAACCATGACCACGCCCTTAGCAACAGCCAGAACTTAAAAACTACTGGGCAGATTGGGCTGAAAATTGGGTGAAACACTCTTCAGGGTGTTTATACTAAGAATTGTTCGTAACATGATGAGCCCATCAGTGATATGCAAAGTACTAAGTGAATGAGTTTGAAACTTGGTGAGATGTTTCTAGATTTGTTATTCTATATCATTGCTTTTCCTCAAAAATCGTCAACTTTGAAATTACCTAGTAGATTGAGCTTAACTTTGTTGAGAATGTGTAGATTTGTCAAATAGCTGACACAGTGAGAACAGTACATTGTTAATTAGCTATAATGTTTACTTACTATTTCCTCTGGTGGTAAAGTGTGTAGCATGGCCAGTTTGGTTTATGACTTGATTATGTAATGTGTTGTAAGGCAGCTGTTTCATCACCTACCCATATAAACTGAATGTAGCTGGTGTTTAAAATATTACAATAAGACAACCAAGAAAGTTAAACATGTTACATTGGTATGACTTGGTTCCAAATTGATTTAAAAAAATAAAGAAGTACAAAACCTTGTAGACACATCACTTTAAAGTTAGATTAGGATGTTGCTATACTTGTCTTGTACACTTCCAACATAGGATGGCTGGATTATGATGATGGAAATTAGGTATGAAAATTTTGTTTTGGTTACAACTTTAAATCTTCAAAAATTATATAACTGTCATTGCCCTCAACAGTTGTGCGGCATGCAACGCAATATTTGCGCTATTTTTAAAATGATGACTATAATATAAAAATACAATATTTTACCAGCTTTCTGTGTGAAATGTGTTCTATAGTGTGTGTGAGTCATCATATGAAACCATTTACCACTTTGTTACTTTCTAAAACAAAACTACATAGTGAAAGCAGAACCACTTCCTCATGTTACAAAAACAAAAAAGAACAAAAACAACAGTGAAGCTATTCACTTGTGTCCATATGTGTTCTTCAAGCTAAGGCTGCTTTCACAAAAGGGTTAGGTTAGTGTCAAGTAAAAATGTTGAGAAACTTGACGAATTGAGCAAAAAACTGTTTGTCAAGAAAGAGATATTAAAGGGAGCACTCCTTCATTTAGAACAACAGAGAACACTTGCCTCTATGAGGGAAAGAAAAAGAATGAAAGAAAGGGAGCAACGTGCTGAAAAAAATTTGATGAATATGACTGGGATGCGCTTGTCAGAAACGGTGACATTTCCAAATTGAAAGTGAAAGAACTTGATAAGTACCTTTCCAACTATGAAATTCCAGCTGTGGCAGGAATGCACAAAATAGACAAAGTTAAGGCTGTAAGATGCCACTATTATCAATCTAAAGAAAGTGAGAGTGATTTGTCATCTGATGACAGTGACAGTGAGAATGATGATACAGCTAGTTCCAACTCTGATGAAGTTGAAGGAGAAATTGGGTCTGATGATGATGATGATGATGATGATGACAAATACCATGTTCATATACACAAGATCTAGAAGGAGAGCTACCACTTGGAAATCAAAAATTTAAATAAACACATTCTGAGACTTTGTTTAAAATCCTGCATTCACCTTTGTAATCTAACGTCAAAACCAGTCCAATAATCAGGCTTTTACAAGGTAAATGTATTACCAGGTTCATTAAGATATACAATTACTATGATAATAGGGCCATCTTAATTATCATTACCACTAATATATATCACTTGATTCCTATTCTGTTAGATGAAATGTGGCTGGCATTTTTGAGTCATACATTTATTTTCTTTTGACATTATATTGAACTAATTTACATCAAACAAGAACGGGATACATGGCAATGCATTTTATTAAGAGTTTTTTCAGTGTTATTTAGACCAATTTGATTTCTTTTAGCACACATTTAGGAAACTGAACTGGAACAATACAGTATAAAACTCTCTTTAGATAACATGTGCATTACAATATTTGCAAATACAACTAAAATGACATTCAACTGTAACACTACTAGTATAATGTACTAATACAATATTGAACAGAAAACAAAGACTCAGTTGGTCTGCTGATCATTTTACAAGAGTTACTCAAAGTGTAATTCATTTACAAGTATATGTTGTTTTTTGGAAAGGCACTGGTTAACATAACATTTTGTTTTAACTGGTGTTTGTGTATATATATACACACAATATACAAATTGAATATATATATAATGGACAAAGTTGGTATTAAGTGTTTTATGTACAGTTTTGTACTTGGTATGGAATGTTAACGCACAGGAAGAGTATTCCCCAAAAAAATTTATTCGGGTGGGGGATACTTGAAAATTTATTCGGGTGGGGGGGGGGGGGGTACTTGAAATATTTGGGGCTTTGGCAGGGGGGTACTTGAAAAATTTTGGAATATGGCAGGTGGGGTACTTGAAAAAAAAATTAGAGTTTACAAAAATCTCCCGACCCCCCCCCCCCCCCCCCCCCAACAAGTTTTTGTGAAAGCAGCCTAAAACTCCAAAAGAGATATAACATGTGACTTATACACAGATTAGTCATACTAAATCAGACATAACACTTTTCTGTTTTCATGAAAAGACAACAACAAACATTTAAGTCAAGGTAGATATTTAAGCAAGGATTATGTACAGTTTTCCGTAGTATTTGTTATTTCAAGTGAAAAAATCACCAGGTAGAGATATCATAGATTATATACAGCATTCCCTGACAAACCTTAGAGTTTATGTCAGAAAATAAAACCTGTATGACAAAATAGACACTAGTATAGGGATGTATGACAAAATAGACACTAGTATAGGGATGTATGACAAAATGGACACTAGTATAGGGATGTATGACAAAATGGACACCAGTATAGGGATGTATGACAAAATGGACACTAGTATAGGGATGTATGACAAAATGGACACTAGTATAGGGATGTATGACAAAATGGACACCAGTATAGGGATGTATGACAAAATGGACACCAGTATAGGGATGTATGACAAAATGGACACCAGTATAGGGATGTATGACAAAATGGACACTAGTATAGGG
This sequence comes from Glandiceps talaboti, assembly GCF_964340395.1. NCBI lineage: Eukaryota > Metazoa > Hemichordata > Enteropneusta > Spengelidae > Glandiceps > Glandiceps talaboti. The sequence goes on along the minus strand of NC_135555.1, from coordinate 26,775,808 downwards.
ATGTATGACAAAATGGACACTAGTATAGGGATGTATGACAAAATAGACACTAGTATAGGGATGTATGACAAAATGGACACTAGTATAGGGATGTATGACAAAATGGACACTAGTATAGGGATGTATGACAAAATGGACACCAGTATAGGGATGTATGACAAAATGGACACTAGTATAGGGATGTATGACAAAATGGACACCAGTATAGGGATGTATGACAAAATGGACACTAGTATAGGGATGTATGACAAAATGGACACTAGTATAGGGATGTATGACAAAATGGACACTAGTATAGGGATGTATGACAAAATGGACACCAGTATAGGGATGTATGACAAAATGGACACTAGTATAGGGATGTATGACAAAATGGACACCAGTATAGGGATGTATGACAAAATAGACACTAGTATAGGGATGTATGACAAAATGGACACTAGTATAGGGATGTATGACAAAATGGACACCAGTATAGGGATGTATGACAAAATGGACACCAGTATAGGGATGTATGACAAAATGGACACTAGTATAGGGATGTATGACAAAATGGACACCAGTATAGGGATGTATGACAAAATGGACACCAGTATAGGGATGTATGACAAAATAGACACTAGTATAGGGATGTATGACAAAATGGACACTAGTATAGGGATGTATGACAAAATGGACACTAGTATAGGGATGTATGACAAAATGGACACCAGTATAGGGATGTATGACAAAATGGACACCAGTATAGGGATGTATGACAAAATGGACACCAGTATAGGGATGTATGACAAAATAGACACTAGTATAGGGATGTATGACAAAATGGACACTAGTATAGGGATGTATGACAAAATAGACACTAGTATAGGGATGTATGACAAAATGGACACTAGTATAGGGATGTATGACAAAATGGACACTAGTATAGGGATGTATGACAAAATGGACACTAGTATAGGGATGTATGACAAAATGGACACCAGTATAGGGATGTATGACAAAATAGACACTAGTATAGGGATGTATGACAAAATGGACACCAGTATAGGGATGTATGACAAAATGGACACCAGTATAGGGATGTATGACAAAATAGACACTAGTATAGGGATGTATGACAAAATAGACACTAGTATAGGGATGTATGACAAAATGGACACCAGTATAGGGATGTATGACAAAATGGACACTAGTATAGGGATGTATGACAAAATGGACACTAGTATAGGGATGTATGACAAAATGGACACTAGTATAGGGATGTATGACAAAATGGACACTAGTATAGGGATGTATGACAAAATGGACACCAGTATAGGGATGTATGACAAAATGGACACTAGTATTGGGATGTATGACAAAATGGACACCAGTATAGGGATGTATGACAAAATGGACACTAGTATAGGGATGTATGACAAAATGGACACTAGTATAGGGATGTATGACAAAATGGACACTAGTATAGGGATGTATGACAAAATGGACACTAGTATAGGGATGTATGACAAAATGGACACCAGTATAGGGATGTATGACAAAATGGACACTAGTATTGGGATGTATGACAAAATGGACACCAGTATAGGGATGTATGACAAAATGGACACTAGTATAGGGATGTATGACAAAATGGACACTAGTATAGGGATGTATGATAAAATAGACACCAGTATAGGGATGTATGACAAAATGGACACTAGTATAGGGATGTATGACAAAATGGACACCAGTATAGGGATGTATGACAAAATGGACACCAGTATAGGGATGTATGACAAAATGGACACTAGTATAGGGATGTATGACAAAATAGACACCAGTATAGGGATGTATGACAAAATGGACACTAGTATAGGGATGTATGACAAAATGGACACCAGTATAGGGATGTATGACAAAATGGACACTAGTATAGGGATGTATGACAAAATGGACACCAGTATAGGGATGTATGACAAAATGGACACCAGTATAGGGATGTATGACAAAATGGACACTAGTATAGGGATGTATGACAAAATGGACACTAGTATTGGGATGTATGACAAAATGGACACCAGTATAGGGATGTATGACAAAATGGACACTAGTATAGGGATGTATGACAAAATGGACACTAGTATAGGGATGTATGACAAAATGGACACAGTATAGGGATGTATGACAAAATGGACACTAGTATAGGGATGTATGACAAAATGGACACCAGTATAGGGATGTATGACAAAATGGACACTAGTATAGGGATGTATGACAAAATGGACACCAGTATAGGGATGTATGACAAAATGGACACTAGTATAGGGATGTATGACAAAATGGACACTAGTATAGGGATGTATGACAAAATGGACACCAGTATAGGGATGTATGACAAAATGGACACTAGTATAGGGATGTATGACAAAATGGACACCAGTATAGGGATGTATGACAAAATGGACACTAGTATAGGGATGTATGACAAAATGGACACTAGTATAGGGATGTATGACAAAATGGACACTAGTATAGGGATGTATGACAAAATGGACACTAGTATAGGGATGTATGACAAAATGGACACCAGTATAGGGATGTATGACAAAATGGACACTAGTATAGGGATGTATGACAAAATGGACACTAATATAGGGATGTATGACAAAATGGACACCAGTATAGGGATGTATGACAAAATGGACACTAGTATAGGGATGTATGACAAAATGGACACTAGTATAGGGATGTATGACAAAATGGACACTAATATAGGGATGTATGACAAAATAGACACCAGTATAGGGATGTATGACAAAATGGACACCAGTATAGGGATGTATGACAAAATGGACACTAGTATAGGGATGTATGACAAAATGGACACTAGTATAGGGATGTATGACAAAATGGACACTAGTATTGGGATGTATGACAAAATGGACACTAGTATAGGGATGTATGACAAAATGGACACTAGTATAGGGATGTATGACAAAATGGACACTAGTATAGGGATGTATGACAAAATGGACACTAGTATTGGGATGTACATGTATGACAAAATGGACACCAGTATAGGGATTACATGTTGTTTTTTCCATCGACTTTCCTTTGAACAAAAAACAAAAAGATTGCCAAGTAAAATCCATGACGTCAGTATGTATTTACCTATATATTTGTTATCAATACAGTTGTGACACACTAACATGATGTATTTGTTATGGTCTCATAGAGTTAAAGTTTTCAAGTTCTTACACAGCCCCCAAAAAAGACTGACACACAAGTCAAAGGACACTGCACAAATATTCTATGGGATGACAACTTTGCATTTGATATAGCTGATACCAGGCTAAGCCTTTTAGTCACATTTGCACGGATTATGAATTTTAATGTCATTCTTGGTTTACAGTCATCTTTATTTTGCTTCAGTTCAAAACTTTGGTCTCCATTAACAAAATATATACTTGTTCTATCTCCGTTATTGTCCAAATTTTACCAAAATAAAAACAGTCAATCAAATCCTCAAAGGTCAGTTATAATTTTCTTGGAGTTCATGATAAAAACTGATTTTGTTCCTGAAGACAGTTATTCTAAAATTACTATGTTATTTGCATATAGGGATTCCATCAACATTGTTACCATGTTGTACAACCAAGTTCATGAAGTAGTCACAACACTAGATGGCCTGGCTGAATCCAAACATTCCCAACTAGAACAACACTTACAGTTGAAACTGTTTGAAGAAGAATCAAGTAAAGTAAGTAGTCCAGAAAGAACAGTTGTACGACAAAGTTTGCATGACAAACAATGCCACCCATACAGTCTTGTAATTGTGGACAGTTAGTAGGTCAAACCTACCTGAGTTCACCATGTACTTTTACTTGGTTCTTTTGAACCAAAAGTATGGGACTAAGTGTAGAAACACATGTGAGTTTTATCAGATTTGCCTCCTCTGTAAGCTGGGATATCCAAACCTTAATAGAAACACTGATTCAGAAGTTGTTTTGCTCTCTGTGAAAATAAACATGTTGTATGGATCATTTCAAATCAATAAGAAGATATCTACATTTTGTGATAACTATTTTGCAACAGGTGACATGACGAGTGTTGTATATTTCTTGGGGAAGCAGTGCTACATCTGTAAGCTGTAATGTTTATTAATGAAACAGTGATGTGACTTGAAGGCTGCCCTCTAGAGTCTTGGCCAAATAAAGAACAGTGCAGCTGTCCTTGTACCCCCCTTGTGCATGTTGTATTGTATTGCATTGCATTGTATTGTATTGCATTGTATTGCATTGCATTGCATTGCATTGCTTTACTTTCACTAATGTATGAATAATAAACGTACACACCCTAAAGTTACAATAGTGAAGGACATGATGAATAGCTGTAACAGAGCTAATGAGACATCTTGCCCTGCCACTTGATTAAACATTGATAAATATTACACTTAGCAAGAATGTATTGAAAAACTTAGTGTTGTGTAATTTATTGAAAGGTATTCTTTTCATGATGATACTACAGGTTGCGTTGTGGATTTGTAATGACGGAGAATCGTTCCTCAATACTAGTGCCGACATTGGAGACACACTGGAATACGTGAAAGCTGCAGAAAGGGAATTTGACGAGTTCTACTTCACTGCTATGGTAAGTACAATATGAATTTTATAATTTATTTGCAGAATGACACACATTTTACTTACAGGATCATACAGATTTGTACTGAATTGTTACATCTAATAGCTCTTATAATAACTGAAACATATAGAGATGACAAAAATATGAAATGAAGTCTGACCTGAAGTATATAATTATGTTTCTATCCTTCAATTCAGCAAGTCTTTATGTCAAGTGTTTCATAAAAATCTTTCAAAGAAAATGAATTTGATTGCAATACTCAGCTTAATAAATTCTGTTATGTGTAGTGGATAAAATAGTTCATTTTTCACAGTCATTAACAAATTATGATGATACTGCTTGTTGTTGCCATAGAAACATATTAGTGAAGGGGAGGATTTACTAGAGGAAGCTAGTATGTTGGTCCAGCATGGACACTATGAAGCAGCTGGGATCAAAGACCAAGCTAAGACACTCAAACAACATCTCAGAACATTTATCAGAAATGTTGAAGAGAGACGTGAACAAGTAGAGGATACTCTCACACTCTACAGCCAACTTAGTCAGGTAGGTAGCAGTCTTGGTTTTCCCACTTCAAATTATTTCAGAAAGTTGGCCATTTTAATCAAAAATGGCTAAACAGGAAAGATAACACTTTTTAGCACAACTGAACTGATAAGGTTCAGCTGTGCTATAGGCATGATGCAGTGTCTGTGCGTCTCTGTCCATCTGTCTGTCTGTGTCTACATGTGTGTGTATGTATGTATGTATGTACGTACGTACGTACTTACGTACGTATGTATGTATGTATGATGTATGTATGTATGTATGTATGTCTGACTGTGGATGTGATATCTTAAACACTACGGCATCAATTCAGATGAAACTTGCTACACATTTTCCATATGCTAATGGCAAGAACTGATTGTCTGTCTGTCTGTCTGTCTGTCTGTCTGTCTGTGTGTGTCTGTGTGTGTGTCTGTCTCTGTCATCATTTTCTTAAAAACGGCTTGCTGAAATTTGGTACACACAATGTTTGGGGTAATGGCTAGACTAGTCTATCAGCTAGCCCTCGGATGTTCTTCCAATATAATACGACACACAGCCGAACAACGCTATCGAGGATGGAACATCCGAGGTCTAGTGAATGTCATCAGGATATAAATAACTGCCAATCAGAGAACCGTATTAGCGACAAGCACAAACAGAGGACAATAGCTAAATTTTCATGCATATTCATCTTAAGGAGGGGCTTGTATAAATAACCACCAATGCGTTAACTGAAATGTGTGAATGACAACGTCTACACACTCATCAAACTCACAATTACCATAAACCGATAAGACATAGTAATGACGTAAATGTGTTTGTCAACGCTTGCATGCAGAGATTCCCCGAGGTCATAGGTTATTGAATATATTAAAGTATATATATGCATATATGGCCCAACCCATCGCTTATCGTAATTTCAGTGGAATGTCCGGTCTGAAAATGACATTCGCTAGACTGTTCGGGCAAGCCCTCACATGCGAACTTCGTTCGCTTATAGTTATAGCATCGAAAGAAAGCCCGAACGTCTAGCAGCAAGACTATGGCTAGACCTGATTAGTTTTTGAGCGAAATCTGTTCATGTTAATTAGAGAAATTTGCATATCAATGAAGTCAACTAATTAAGCAATATCTTAAGACTGCATACTTCAATTTCAATATAATTTAGTATATTCGTTAAACATAACAAAGTGCATTTGTCCTATAAAATTTGTTGATGTACCTTAGAATGTTAATAAATAATTTACATAATTAATTATTTTCAGCATTTAGGCTATATCTTAAGAATACATACTTCACTTTCAATATAATTCAGTACATACGCTAACCATAACGAATTGCATATGTCCTATAAAGTTTGTTGATGTGTACATACAGTGTTAATGACTAATTTGCATAATTAATGAGGTTTGGTAATTAGGCTGTATCATATAATTTACTACTATATTAAACATTACAAAGTCCATGCCCTCTATAAAGTTTGTTGATGTACCTTACAGTGCTAATTACTAATATGCATAATTATTTAGTCCCCACCGGACGAAGTCCGCGGTGGGGACTTATGGATTGGGTTCCGTCTGTCCATCCGTCCGTCTGTCCAGAGCCGTTTCTTGGAGATGCCTGGACCAATTTTTTTCAAACTTGGTACAGGGGCAACATACAATGGCATACATATGCATGTCAATTTGTTTCATGATACGATCCAATATGGCTGCCTAGCAACCATTTTGTTTGCAAATTTTCCCTGTCTAAAGCCATAACTCAGACATGCTTTAACAGATCTCATTCAAAGTTAGTATTAGGACAGTGTTCTATAACATACATGTGCATATCCACTTTCGTCATGATACGATCCAATATGGCTGCCTAGCAACCATTTTGTTTGCAAATTTTCCCTGTCTAAAGCCATAACTCAGACATGCTTTAACAGATCTCATTCAAAGTTAGTATTAGGACAGTGTTCTATAACATACATGTGCATATCCATTTTCGTCATGATACGATCCAATATGGCTGCCTGGCAGCCATTTTGTTTGTGAATTTTCCATGTCCAAAGCCATAACTCAGACATGCTTGAACAGATCTCATTCAAAGTTGGTATTAGGACAGTGTTCTATGATATACATGTGCATATCCATTTGTTGTCATGATATGATCCAATATGGCTGCCTGGCAGCCATTTTGTTTGTGAATTTTCCATGTCCAAAGCCATAACTCAGACATGCTTGAACAGATCTCATTCAAAGTTGGTATTAGGACAGTGTTCTATGACATACATAAGCATACTCATTGTTGTTGTAATACGATCCAATATGGCCGCCTGGTAGCCATTTTGTTTGCGATTTTTCTATGTCCAAAGCCATAACTCAGACATGCTTGAACAGATCACATTCAAAGTTGGTATTAGGACAGTGTTCTATGACATTCATGTGCATATCCATTTTCATCGTGATATGATCCCCCATACCCTACCAATCCTTTATTGTTGCAGGCATGTTCCATGTCCAACAAGCAGACACAACATATCTAAGTCTGTTTGATTTAGGTTCACAAGTGTTGTTGCGTGATCAGAGTAGTGATAATTCCTTAAAACCCAATCATAGCGGGGACTATGTCATTCTCAATGACCATTATTTCGAAGGTCTTTTTCATGTAATGTCCTATGATGAAATAATGTGTGGATGCAATAATTTTTGTTGTGTACGACTCTATGAGTGCCGATTTTTCTTTCGCCACTGTGGCTAATGATGTGAGAAATATTTTCGCCAAGTTCGAGTTTGATTCGTCAATGCGAATGTGGCAAATAGGCAGTGTGAACACAGAGTCTATACTCTGTGAAGTGGAAGTACGGTATGCGTTTAAACATTGCAAAATTTTGCCCCATGTTATTATGACAACACCAAGTAATGTTTATTATGACAACACCAAGTAATGTTTATTATGACAACACCAAGTAATGTTTATTATGACAACACCCAGTAATGTTTATTATGACAACACCAAGTTCATTGACTCACCAAGAGAAATATCACCTTACACCCAACTAACAAATACTATAAATAATTGAAATTTGATAACATTATGTCATTACTGGAAGGTTTGAAGACAGACATGTCATCCTGTCCAGACTAAGACACTTTGAAAGGATTTACTGTGCATGATTTCTCATGCCATCAGATTGTATATAAAGTGTTCATTTCACAGCCACTTTGTCAATGACTTCATCAGTGTCTATTCTTGATAAGGGTTTAGATTGTGGGGTAACAAACAAGTTAAATTAATACATACATTATTTATTTATAATAATTGTATTCCTCTTTTAAAGGCATCAAGCTGGGCCCAACTCAGCACCAAGTACCTAGCAATGATGGATGTAGAACACTGCTGTACTCGTGATGGATGTCATAAAGTACGCAAAGAACTAGAACAATATTTAATGCAGCACCCTATCATAACAGAGGAACAATTTGACGAGACAAGGAAACTAGCCATCAAATTGGATAATACAAAATGTCAAGAGGAACTAGTTGGGGTACAGGAACATTGTCAGGACATCGAACAACTTGTGTTCAGGAAACTAAAGAGTCTTGATAGACTCAGGGAACAATTGAAACTTGAGACAGTGAAAAAGAAACTGGAAATGGTTGAGGAACACAAAGAATATAAAGAAAGTACTGAAGAACTTGACCTTGATAATGATGAACTTGAAAATGAGAAACAAAGGACTGCTAGAGACGAAACTGTTAAAACACAAAGTAGTGAGGGAAGTCCAAAAAGTTTGTTGCCAAAGCCGAGGGATTCCTCACTTGGTAGCAGTGCATCAGAGGACTCAGGAATCTCAGAAAATAACAAGCCTACCCCAACAAGGGAGTCAAAGGCAAGGTCACATAATGACAGTAGTACTAGTTCTAGAAAGTCAAATTCAGATGATGTTGTGCAAAGGAGAACCAAGGTCAAGGGCAAAGCCTCCACACTGCCAGACATGCCAACACAACAAACTAATGTGGATATTGATATGAGAAGTGATGGTACAGCAGATAATGAAGATGAGATATCATCAGATATTGAGAATGGAACATTTACACAGCAACAGGTGAGATATATCACCCAGTATAGTAAATAGAATTGTAGCTCAAAATTACAGCCCTGATAACATTTTGTTCAGCATGATGGAAATTAGCAGTGGAACCAATTCATTTAGTGTATAGAATGTAGAAAATCTTATGTATATTATGTATTTGTACTGCTTAGTGTTATACATGTAATCAAACTGACAGTCTCTCAATTGTGATCTATTGTAAGTCTGTATTTAGGGACGACATCTAAATCAAACACATTGTAATTACGCGTCGTAACGAGTAAAGACGAGTAGCTACTAGTAGTTACGATGTACTACGTGAAACAGGAGATAATGAGTTGTTCAAGTTCATGAATAACTGACAATAGATAATCAGTTCACTTTTCTTTGTTTCCCGTAAAGACGTCGTCTTTGAGCGTAGATACGCGTAATTTTTTATCGCCAACACACAATAGATAGTGATTCTCACCTTCCGTGTTTCCAATGATGACATCGTCTTCTATCGCTATCGTAGTTGATCATAGTTTGTCATAATTTTCGATCGTCAAAGAAAACCACGTACTCCAGCCAGTAATGTGCTGATGAAACTAGTACTGTACATGTTTTTAGTCCCCGCGGACGAAGTCCGGAACGGGGACTTATGGATTGGGTTCCGTCTGTCCGTGCGTCCGTCCGTCCGTCCGTGCGTGCGTGCGTGCGTCTGTCCGTCCGCAGCTGTTTCTTGGAGATGCCTGGACCGATTTTTTTCAAACTTGGTACAAGGGCAACATACTATGGCATACATATGCACGTCAATTTGTTTTATGATACGATCCAATATGGCCGCCTAGCAACCATTTTGTTTGCGAATTTTCCCTGTCTAGAGTCATAACTCAGACATGCTTTAACAGATCTCATTCAAAGTTGGTATTAGGACTCCATTTTCATCGTGATATGATCCCCCATACCCAACCAGTCCTTTATTGTTGGAGGCATATTCCATGTCCAACAAGCACACACAACATATCTAAGTCTGTTTGTTTTAGGTTCACAAATGTTGTTGCGTGATCAGAGTAGTGATAATTCTTTAAAACCCAATTATAGCGGGGACTATGTCATTCTCAAGGACTTGTTATGAGTGCAAGTTCATGGGCGATATTCATTAAAAAAAAACAATAAGATACGCAAGATGACATACATGTGCATATTCATTGTTGTCATTATACGATCCAATATGGCCGCCTGGCAGCCATTTTGTTTGCGAATTTTCATGTCCAAAGCCATAACTCAGACATGCTTGAACAGATCTCATTCAAAGTTGGTATTAGGACAGTGTTTTATGACATACATGTGCATATTCATTGTTGTTGTGATACAATCCAATATGGCCGCCTGGCAGCCATTTTGTTTGCGATTTTTCTATGTCCAAAGCCATAACTCAGACATGCTTGAATTGAACAGATCTCATTCAAAGTTGGTATTAGGACAGTGTTCTATGACATACATGTGCATATCCATTTGTTGTCATGATACGATCCAATATGGCCGCCTAGCAGCCATTTTGTTTGCGAATTTTCCATGTCCAAAGCCATAACTCAGACATGCTTGAACAGATCTCATTCAAATTTGGTATTAGGACAGTGTTCTATGACATACATGTGCATATCCATTTTCGTTGTGATTCGATCCAATACTGCCTGGCAGCCATTTTGTTTGCGAATTTTCTATGTCTAAAGCCATAACTCAGACATGCTTGAACAGATCTATGACATACATGTACATATCCATTTTCATTGTGATACGATCCAATATGGCTGCCTGGCAGCCATTTTGTTTGCGAATTTTCCATGTCCAAAGCCATAACTCAGACATGCTTAAACAAATCTCATTCAAAGTTGGTATTAGGACAGTGTTCTGTAACATACATGTGCATATTCATTGTTGTCATGATACGATCCAATATGGCTGCCTAGCAGCTATTTTGTTTGCAGGACAGGACAACATATCTAAGTCTGTTTGATTTAGGTTCACAAGTGTGATCAAGAAGTGATATCAAGAAAATGACAACATAAACTGCCAGTTCCTTAAAACCCAATCATAGTGGGGACTATGTCATTCTCAATGACTTATTTGTCAAAAGTCTTTAATTCCAAAACTATTGAGCAGATTGGGCTGAAATTTAATGGGGATGCATCTAGGGGTGAAAAGATGACAAAAATATTAAGCACATAAATATCTCATGAGTGATATGCAATTTAGGTGTAAAAATGTGAATTTTGGTCAAAAAACTTATATCTCAAAAACTTATATCTCAAAAAGTACCTTGTCAATGAGACTGAAACTTGGTGAGATGTTTCTGAAAGTGTTATTCTATGGAATAATCATAACATGTTGATACTATGAGTGATATGCAAAAAACTTGTGTTTTGGTTAATAATTTTTCACTTGCAAAATAACTGGCAGATCAAGCTTAAATTTCATGGGAATGTAGGGATCTGGTTATGCAGAAATCTCAAGCACATGGTGATCGTATTAGTGATATGTAAATTAGGTGAAAAGAAACATATGCTTTTCCTCAAAAATCTTCAACTTTGAAATTACCCAGTAGATTGAGCTTAACTTTGTTGAGAATGTGTAGATTGTTGTCATTAACTGAGAATAGTACATTGTTAATTAGCTATCATGTTTACTCTACTATTTCCTCTGGTGATGAAGCGTGTAGTGTGGCCAGTTTGGTTTATGACTTGATTATGTAATATGTTGTAAGACAGCTGTTTCATCACCTGTAAACTGAATGTAGCTGGCAGGTTAATTACAATAAGACAACCAAGAAAGTTAAACCTGTTACATTGGTATGGTTTAGTTCAAATTGATTTTAAAAAAAGTAGAGAAGTAAAAAACCTTGGATATTTGCACTATTTTATTCATGAAACCATTACAATTGTTATGGGGTAATTAACATAATATAACAAGTGTGTGTGAATGGCACTGGAATTAATCTCTCCTTGAGGTTGCTGGGAAACATTGTCTCCCTAACTTTAACACTGAACTACAGGTGGGTTCAAGGTAAAATGTCTGTCTGTCTGTCTGTCTGTCTGTCTGTCTGTCTGTCTTGTAGATGTAAATAATTTTGGTATTGAGCTTTACCTCTCAAACTACTGGGGTTGAAATTTGATTATGATTCTGAAAGTGTTACTGTTAGTCAGCAAATTGTGAGTGTGTCATACTTATTTCATTGGCCCTAGCAACCATGACCACACCCTTAGCAACAGTCAAATGGTAGGATTTTTTTACAGTTATAACAACAGGGATGGGTAGGCAGTTGAATAAATATTATTTTAAAATATGTAAATGCCCCTAGGAACAAGACCATGCCCATAGCAACAGGTGAGCAATGACATATAATGCCAAAATAACATTGATGACGGGAAGGTAAATGAATGAGTATTGCTAAATTGTATGTAGATATCCCTAGCAACAAGACCATGCCTTAAATGATGGTCTATATTGCATATATAACACCATGGATTGAAAGGCATGGGAATAAATCTTCAAAGTAATGTATGCAAATGTGTCTAGCAACAAGACCATATAATCATTACAGAAAATTAAAGTGTACTGTCAACAGTTATGCTACAATGCCATTGGCACTTTTATTTTGAAGAGCAATGAAAACCAGTTAACAATATTTCTGCTTGTCATTTAAGGAGGCATGGTCTCCTACTGATGTCAATAGACATCTACACAAAACCAGTAGTCTACCGATGTCAATAAAACTTGAAAGTGGTCAGAAACTGACAGAGGAAGACAAAAAGAGACGTAAAAAGATGATGCACATCATGGGAGAAATGTTACAAACTGAGAAAGACTATGTCAGAGCTCTCAACTATATCATACAGGTAGGAAAGTAAATTCAGAGATCGTAAAATGTATTTTAGCACAACTGCACTGAAGTTCAATAGTACGTGCTTGACATTTAGAAATATCTGTGTATGTATGAATGTATGTATGTATGTATGTATGTATGTATGTATGTGTGTGTGTGTGTGTGTGTGTGTGTGTGTGTGTGTGTGTGTGCGTGCGTGCGTGCGTGCGTGCGTGCGTGCGTGCGTATGTATGTATGTATGTATGTTTGTGTATTTGTGTAAGTGCAGATCTATAACTGTGTGTGTGTGGTGTGTGTGTACGTGCGTGCGTGCGGGCATGCGTGCGTGTGCGTGTGTGTGTGTGTGTGTGTGAAGCACTTAAAGTCAAAAACCGTCAGACCTTGGTATTTGGTAAGGCCTTACTTATGGTGTATAGATGAAAAATTGTTGAAATGAAAGTGATTAGATCAGTGAAATGCAAGTTATGCTCAAAAGAGTGATGTTTCATCTGATCAATTTCTTTCCAGGGTAATAGTTTGTCAGTTGTTACAATGATTTGGCTCAGAGAAAGTTTTATGCCTTGGTATCACCTACATCTGTATTTTAGTAGACAGCGTATACTACAGTTTGACTACCCTGTAACAGAGCTTGTTAATCTCTTTACTATGGCCTGGTTTCCCCTGTAATAGAGCTTGTTAATCTATTTACTATGGCCTGGTTTCCCCTGTAATAGAGCTTGTTAATCTATTTACTATGGCCTGGTTTCCCCTGTAATAGAGCTTGTTAATCTATTTACTATGGCCTAGTTACTCCTGTAATAGAGCTTGTTAATCTATTTACTATGGCCTGGTTACTCCTGTAATAGAGCTTGTTAATCTATTTACTATGACCTGGTTACCCCTGTAACAGAGCTGGTTAATCTATTTACTATGGCCTGGTTACCCCTGTAACAGAGCTTGTTAATCTATTTACTATGGCCTGGTTACTCCTGTAACAGAGCTTGTTAATCTATTTACTATGGCCTGGTTACTCCTGTAACAGAGCTGGTTAATCTATTTACTATGGCCTGGTTTCCCCTGTAACAGAGCTGGTTAATCTATTTACTATGGCCTGGTTACTCCTGTAATAGAGCTTGTTAATCTATTTACTATGGCCTGGTTACCCCTGTAACAGAGCTGGTTAATCTATTTACTATGACCTGGTTACCCCTGTAACAGAGCTGGTTAATCTATTTACTATGGCCTGGTTACCCCTGTAACAGAGCTGGTTAATCTATTTACTATGGCCTGGTTACTCCTGTAATAGAGCTTGTTAATCTATTTACTATGACCTGGTTACCCCTGTAACAGAGCTGGTTAATCTATTTACTATGGCCTGGTTACTCCTGTAATAGAGCTTGTTAATCTATTTACTATGGCCTGGTTACTCCTGTAACAGAGCTTGTTAATCTATTTACTATGGCCTGGTTACTCCTGTAATAGAGCTTGTTAATCTATTTACTATGGCCTGGTTACCCCTGTAACAGAGCTGGTTAATCTATTTACTATGACCTGGTTACCCCTGTAACAGAGCTGGTTAATCTATTTACTATGGCCTGGTTACCCCTGTAACAGAGCTGGTTAATCTATTTACTATGGTCTGGTTACCCCTGTAACATAACAACTGGGAAATCTGTTTACAGCAGTTTGGCTCCCCTTGTAACAAAGCTGGGAAATTTGTGTGTTAGTTGTCAACCTATGAACATAGCATTGCCTTACTTGTATTAGATTTAGACTAAGATTGTCAACCTATGAACATAGCATTGCCTTACTTGTATTAGATTTAGACTAAGATTGTCAACCTATGAACATAGCATTGCCTTACTTGTATTAGATTTAGACTAAGATTGTCAACCTATGAACATAGCATTGCCTTACTTGTATTAGATTTAGACTAAGATTGTCAACCTGTGAACATAGCATTGGCTTACTTGTATTAGATTTAGACTAAGATTGTCAACCTATGAACATAGCATTGGCTTACTTGTATTAGATTTAGACTAAGATTGTCAACCTATGAACATAGCATTGGCTTACTTGTATTAGATTTAGACTAAGATTGTCAACCTATGAACATAGCATTGGCTTACTTGTATTAGATTTAGACTAAGATTGTTAACCTATGAACATAGCATTGGCTTACTTGTATTAGATTTAGACTAAGATTGTCAACCTATGAACATAGCATTGGCTTACTTGTATTAGATTTAGACTAAGATTGTTAACCTATGAACATAGCATTGGCTTACTTGTATTAGATTTACAACTGTTTTTCTCCGTATTTACCAAAACAGCTGAGTATTCCAGTGTGTAAAGTTACACACATAGAAACTAGGGGTGCATCAAAATTTCAACAAATCTGTTACATATCAGAGTTGATCACATTTGTTTTGTTTTGCTTTCTTGCAGCATTATTTTCCAGAGATGGAGAGAGATGACATTCCCCAATCACTGCGTGGTCAGAGAGGAGTGGTATTTGGTAATCTAGAGAAGATCTATGATTTCCATAATAGATACTTCCTACATGAATTAGAGCAGTGTGAAAACATGCCAATGTTATTAAGTCAGTGTTTTCTGAAATGGGTAAGCTGTCTGTTCCTTATTGCCATCTTTCAGTTAATTCTTTCAATGTATTTTATGACCACATTATTTTTTACGGACACTGTCACCTTCTACTTTGTGACAACCAAACAATGTCAATGTCAATGTGATTGTCAATGTCATACGCTTAGATTGTGTTCAAAGATGTAATACATGAGCCACATGGCATGGGTAAGATTTTAATATTGAGATTATTATATGTATCTCATATCAAAGAGTTATGAATCTGTGTTAACAATGTTGGTGATCTCGTTTGGCTAGGACTGTACAAGTATCATATATTAAAATATATTTACTTATTTTAAACGTAAAAGAATGGTTGCCGTTGCAAGTCAATCCTATGAAATGGCATTTCAAAATCAATTCTACTCCAGACAGTCCTACCCATGGTCCAGAAGTTATGCAAATCAAGTCATTTCTACAATGTATTACTCATCATGTCTCTGCAATTTAGAACCATCCTGACTAAATTAAATTCAAAACATTTATCTGTACATACATGTACCAACCAATATATGTATTTATATGACCATGTTTATGAATACCAAACGTGTCGTTATATGCCCGGTACTGCAATGACGAGCAAAATGAACACTCAATATCACGTGGTTGTCACGAATACCAAACGTGTCATTATATGCCCGGTACTGCAATGACAAGCAAAATGAACATGCAATATCATGTGGTTGTCACGAATACCAAACATGTCGTTATATGCCCGGTACTGCAATGACGAGCAAAATGAAAACGCAATATCACGTGGTTGTCACGAATACCAAACATGTCGTTATATGCCCGGTACTGCAATGACGAGCAAAATGAACACGCAATATCACGTGGTTGTCACGAATACCAAACATGTCGTTATATGCCCGGTACTGCAATGACGAGCAAAATGAACATGCAATATCATGTGGTTGTCACGAATACCAAACATGTCGTTATATGCCCGGTACTGCAATGACGAGCAAAATGAACACGCAATATCACGTGGTTGTCACGAATACCAAACATGTCGTTATATGCCCGGTACTGCAATGACAATCGAAATGAACACTCAATATCACGTGGTTGTCACGAATACCAAACATGTCGTTATATGCCCGGTACTGCAATGACGAGCAAAATGAACACTCAATATCACGTGGTTGTCACGAATACCAAACATGTCGTTATATGCCCGGTACTGCAATGACGAGCAAAATGAACACTCATTATCACGTGGTTGTCACGAATACCAAACGTGTCGTTATATGCCCGGTACTGCAATGACGAGCAAAATGAACACTCAATATCACGTGGTTGTCACGAATACCAAACGTGTCATTATATGCCCGGTACTGCAATGACGAGCAAAATGAACATGCAATATCATGTGGTTGTCATGAATACCAAACATGTCGTTATATGCCCGGTACTGCAATGACGATCGAAATGAACATGCAATATCACGTGGTTGTCACGAATACCAAACGTGTCGTTATATGCCCGGTACTGCAATGACGAGCAAAATGAACACGCAATATCACGTGGTTGTCACGAATACCAAACATGTCGTTATATGCCCGGTACTGCAATGACGAGCAAAATGAACACGCAATATCACGTGGTTGTCACGAATACCAAACATGTCGTTATATGCCCGGTACTGCAATGATGATCAAAATGAACACGCAATATCACGTGGTTGTCACAAATACCAAATGTGTCGTTAAATGATCGGTACTGCAATGACGATCGAAATGAACACGCAATATCATGTGGTTGTCACAAATACCAAATGTGTCGTTATATGCCCGGTACTGCAATGACGATCAAAATGAACACGCAATATCACGTGGTTGTCACAAATACCAAATGTGTCGTTAAATGATCGGTACTGCAATGACGATCGAAATGAACACGCAATATCACGTGGTTGTCATGAATACCAAACATGTCGTTATATGCCCGGTACTGCAATGACGATCGAAATAAACACGCAATATCACGTGGTTGTCACGAATACCAAACATGTCGTTATATGCCCGGTACTGCAATGACGATCGAAATAAACACGCAACTTCACATGGTTGTCACGACTGAAAGCTACATTGCACTGATTGATTGACTGTCTTTCTGGGACTTATTAGTATATTACAGTATCTTGTAAAGTCAGATCAAGAGATGTCAGTGAAGTTGCTAATGTTGGGTGAATAGAACACAAAGCAATATCAGATGCTCTAGTCAGATGGGGCCGGGAATTGTAACAAATGAATGTATCATCCAATCATGGAGCAAATCATAACCAAGTCTCGCCCATTTCATCCGTATGTGGCATGCATCAACAATTTGTACCAGTCCAAACTGTCAAATTGAAATGAGTCATCATGTCATGTGGTTTTTTAGCACAACTGAAGTGAGGTTCAGTACTGCTATAGGGATCGCCCGTTGTGTGTGTGTGTGTGTGTGTGTGTGTGTGTGTGTGTGTGTGTGTGTGTGTGTGTGTGTGTTACCACGGTTTGTGATTTGGGTAAAATAATGTGATTTTTGGTAAAAAAAACAACCTTAAAACTCCCAAACTACTGGGCAGATTGGCCTGAAATTTAGTGGGAATGTTCTTAGGGATGATAAGTTTAAAGAATTGTCCATGACACGATGATCCCATCAGTGATATGCAAATTAGGGCTAAAAATATGTTTTGTGGTCAAAAGTCTATAATTCCAAAAGTACTTGGTTGATTTGGCTGAAATTGTATAGGGATGTATTTGGGGATGTACAGATCAAGTGATATTGATTACATGATAAACCCACTAATGATTTGCAAATTAGGGCTAAAAAAAAAACCATGACTATTTTGGTTAAATGTCTGTAGGAATATTTAGGATTATTTGTTTTATTGATCTGATTAAACCATTAAAAATGTTATGGGGTAATTAAGATAATGTAACAAGTGTGTGTAAATAACACTGAAATTAATCTCTACTTGAGGTTGCTTGGAAATATTGTCTCCCTAACTTTAACACTGAACCCAGGTTGGTTCAAGGTAAAATGCCTGTCTATGATGCAAGTGATTTTGGTATTGAGCTTTACTGCTTAAGCTACTGGGGTTGAAATTTGGTTATGATTCTGAAAGTGTCACTGTTAGTCTGCAAATTGTGAGTGTGTCATACTTATGTAATGGCCCTAGCAACCACACCCTTAGCAACAGTCAAATGATAGCTTCTTTTACAATTATAACAACAGGGATGGGTAGGCAGTTGAATAAACATTATTTCAGCATATGTAAATGCCCCTAGCAACAAGACCACACCCATAGCAACAGGTAAACAATGACATATTATGATATAATGCCAAATAACACCGGTAACGGGAAGGTAAATGAATGAGTATCGCAAAATTGTATGCCTAGCAAGAAGACCATGCCCATAGTAACATTAAATGATGGTGTATGTCACAGATATAACACCATGGATGGGTAGGCATGGGAATAAATCTTCAAAGTAATGTATGCAAATGTGTCTAGCAACAAGACCATATAATCATTACAGAAAATTAAAGTGTACTGTCAACAGTTATGTTACAACAACATTTGTGCTTTTATACTACTTTGTGTCACCTCAGAGTGAAACTCACACTTGTAGTCTGAACATAGTATGCATTTGTATCTCTCTGACTAACTTAAATACCATTACAGAAAGGAACATGGGATCTGTATGCTTTATACAACAAAAACAAACCCAAATCAGACTCCTTGCTGTCAGAACATGGTCATTTCTTTAAAAGTAAACAGAATGAACTACAAGACAAGATGGACCTAGCCAGCTACTTACTAAAGCCTACACAGAGAATGGGTAAATATGCACTACTGCTTCAAGACTTAATCAAAGAGTGTCCAGAAGATGAACCTGATTTACAAGAACTTCAGGTAAATATCACCAACTGACTTATTCAAATTATTTCATTTTAGTCTTCATATGTCTCTAAATTATTTCACCATTATCTGCTCACATGTGAAGTTTTAGCAACCAGATTTTTTTGTAGATATGATAGTAATAAAAGTGAAGAGAAAATTAAAGTTACAGAATTCTCAGTAATAAGGTATTGACAGAATAGACTAGTTTTATACGGAAATGTTGCATCAGGAGATATCTGAAATGTCCTATCAAGTGGCATCTGAAATGCCCCATCAAGTGGCATCTGAAATGCCCCATCAAGTGGCATCTGAAATGCCCTATCAAATGTCATCTGAAATGCCCTATCAAATGTCATCTGAAATGCCCTATCAAATGTCATCTGAAATGCCCTATCAAATGTCATCTGAAATGCTCTATCAAATGTCATCTGAAATGTCCTATCAAATGTCATCTGAAATGCCCTATCAAGTGTCATCTGAAATGCCCTATCAAGTGTCATCTGAAATGCCCCATCAAGTGGCATCTGAAATGCCCTATCAAATGTCATCTGAAATGCCCTATCAAATGTCATCTGAAATGCCCTATCAAATGTCATCTGAAATGCCCTATCAAATGTCATCTGAAATGCTCTATCAAATGTCATCTGAAATGTCCTATCAAATGTCATCTGAAATGCCCTATCAAGTGTCATCTGAAATGCCCTATCAAGTGTCATCTGAAATGCCCTATCAAGTGTCATCTGAAATGCCCTATCAAATGTCATCTGAAATGCCCTATCAAGTGTCATCTGAAATGCCCTATCAAATGTCATCTGAAATGCCCTATCAAATGTCATCTGAAATGCCCCATCAAGTGGCATCTGAAATGCCCTATCAAATGTCATCTGAAATGCCCTATCAAATGTCATCTGAAATGCCCTATCAAATGTCATCTGAAATGCCCTATCAAATGTCATCTGAAATGCCCTATCAAATGTCATCTGAAATGCCCTATCAAGTGTCATCTGAAATGCTCTATCAAATGTCATCTGAAATGCCCTATCAAATGTCATCTGAAATGCCCTATCAAATGTCATCTGAAATGCCCTATCAAATGTCATCTGAAATGCTCTATCAAATGTCATCTGAAATGTCCTATCAAATGTCATCTGAAATGCCCTATCAAATGTCATCTGAAATGCCCCATCAAGTGGCATCTGAAATGCCCTATCAAATGTCATCTGAAATGCCCTATCAAATGTCATCTGAAATGCCCTATCAAATGTCATCTGAAATGCCCTATCAAATGTCATCTGAAATGCCCTATCAAATGTCATCTGAAATGCCCTATCAAGTGTCATCTGAAATGCTCTATCAAATGTCATCTGAAATGCCCTATCAAATGTCATCTGAAATGCCCTATCAAATGTCATCTGAAATGCCCTATCAAATGTCATCTGAAATGCTCTATCAAATGTCATCTGAAATGTCCTATCAAATGTCATCTGAAATGCCCTATCAAGTGTCATCTGAAATGCCCTATCAAGTGTCATCTGAAATGCCCTATCAAGTGTCATCTGAAATGCCCTATCAAATGTCATCTGAAATGCCCTATCAAGTGTCATCTGAAATGCCCTATCAAATGTCATCTGAAATGCCCTATCAAATGTCATCTGAAATGCCCCATCAAGTGGCATCTGAAATGCCCTATCAAATGTCATCTGAAATGCCCTATCAAATGTCATCTGAAATGCCCTATCAAATGTCATCTGAAATGCCCTATCAAATGTCATCTGAAATGCCCTATCAAATGTCATCTGAAATGCCCTATCAAATGTCATCTGAAATGCCCTATCAAATGTCATCTGAAATGCCCTATCAAATGTCATCTGAAATGCCCTATCAAATGTCATCTGAAATGCCCTATCAAATGTCATCTGAAATGTCCTATCAAATGTCATCTGAAATGCCCCATCAAATGTCATCTGAAATGCCCTATCAAATGTCATCTGAAATACCCTATCAAATGTCATCTGAAATGCCCTATCAAGTGTCATCTGAAATGCCCTATCAAATGTCATCTGAAATGCCCTATCAAATGTCATCTGAAATGCCCTATCAAATGTCATCTGAAATGCCCCATCAAATGTCATCTGAAATGCCCCATCAAGTGTCATCTGAAATGCCCTATCAAGTGTCATCTGAAATGCCCTATCAAATGTCATCTGAAATGCCCTATCAAATGTCATCTGAAATGCCCCATCAAGTGTCATCTGAAATGCCCCATCAAATGTCATCTGAAATGCCCTATCAAATGTCATCTGAAATGCCCTATCAAATGTCATCTGAAATGCCCTATCAAATGTCATCTGAAATGCCCTATCAAATGTCATCTGAAATGCCCTATCAAATGTCATCTGAAATGCCCCATCAAGTGTCATCTGAAATGCCCTATCAAATGTCATCTGAAATGTCCTATCAAGTGTCATCTGAAATGCCCCATCAAGTGTCATCTGAAATGCTCTATCAAATGTCATCTGAAATGCCCTATCAAATGTCATCTGAAATGCCCTATCAAATGTCATCTGAAATGCCCCATCAAGTGTCATCTGAAATGCCCTATCAAATGTCATCTGAAATGCCCTATCAAATGTCATCTGAAATGCTCTATCAAATGTCATCTGAAATGCCCTATCAAATGTCATCTGAAATGCCCTATCAAATGTCATCTGAAATGCCCTATCAAATGTCATCTGAAATGCCCTATCAAATGTCATCTGAAATGCCCCATCAAGTGTCATCTGAAATGCTCTATCAAATGTCATCTGAAATGCCCTATCAAATGTCATCTGAAATGCTCTATCAAATGTCATCTGAAATGCCCTATCAAATGTCATCTGAAATGCCCTATCAAATGTCATCTGAAATGCTCTATCAAATGTCATCTGAAATGCCCTATCAAATGTCATCTGAAATGCTCTATCAAATGTCATCTGAAATGCTCTCAAATGTCATCTGAAATGCCCTATCAAATGTCATCTGAAATGCCCTATCAAATGTCATCTGAAATGCCCTATCAAATGTCATCTGAAATGCCCTATCAAGTGGCATCTGAAATGCTCTATCAAGTGTCATCTGAAATGCCCTATCAAATGTCATCTGAAATGCTCTATCAAATGTCATCTGAAATGTCCTATCAAATGTCATCTGAAATGCCCCATCAAGTGTCATCTGAAATGCCCTATCAAATGTCATCTGAAATGCCCTATCAAATGTCATCTGAAATGCCCTATCAAATGTCATCTGAAATGCTCTATCAAGTGTCATCTGAAATGCCCTATCAAATGTCATCTGAAATGCCCCATCAAGTGTCATCTGAAATGCCCTATCAAGTGTCATCTGAAATGCCCCATCAAGTGTCATCTGAAATGCCCTATCAAATGTCATCTGAAATGCCCTGTCAAATGTCATCTGAAATGCCCCATCAAGTGTCATCTGAAATGCCCTATCAAATGTCATCTGAAATGCCCTATCAAATGTCATCTGAAATGCCCTACCAAGTGTCATCTGAAATGCCCTATCAAATGTCATCTGAAATGTCCCATCAAATGTCATCTGAAATGTCCTATCAAGTGTCATCTGAAATGCCCTATCATATGTCATCTGAAATGCCCTATCAAATGTCATCTGAAATGCCCTATCATATGTCATCTGAAATGCCCTATCAAATGTCATCTGAAATGCCCTATCATATGTCATCTGAAATGTCCTATCAAATGTCATCTGAAATGCCCTATCATATGTCATCTGAAATGCCCTATCAAATGTCATCTGAAATGCCCTATCATATGTCATCTGAAATGCCCTATCAAATGTCATCTGAAATGCCCTATCATATGTCATCTGAAATGTCCTATCAAATGTCATCTGAAATGCCCTATCATATGTCATCTGAAATGTCCTATCAAGTGTCATCTGAAATGCCCTATCAAGTGTCATCTGAAATGCTCTATCAAGTGTCATCTGAAATGCCCTATCAAGTGTCATCTGAAATGCCCTATCAAATGTCATCTGAAATGCCCTATCAAATGTCATCTGAAATGCTCTATCAAATGTCATCTGAAATGTCCTATCAAGTGTCATCTGAAATGCTCTATCAAGTGTCATCTGAAATGCCCTATCACGTGTCATCTGAAATGCCCTATCAAATGTCATCTGAAATGCCCTATCAAATGTCATCTGAAATGCCCTATCATATGTCATCTGAAATGCCCTATCAAATGTCATCTGAAATGCCCTATCAAGTGTCATCTGAAATGTCCTATCACGTGTCATCTGAAATGCCCTATCAAATGTCATCTGAAATGTCCTATCAAGTGTCATCTGAAATGCCCTATCAAATGTCATCTGAAATGCCCTATCAAGTGTCATCTGAAATGCTCTATCAAGTGTCATCTGAAATGCCCTATCAAGTGTCATCTGAAATGCTCTATCAAATGTCATCTGAAATGTCCTATCAAATGTCATCTGAAATGCCCTATCAAATGTCATCTGAAATGCCCTATCAAATGTCATCTGAAATGTCCTATCAAGTGTCATCTGAAATGCTCTATCAAATGTCATCTGAAATGCTCTATCAAATGTCATCTGAAATGTCCTTTCAAATGTCATCTGAAATGCCCTATCAAATGTCATCTGAAATGCCCTATCAAATGTCATCTGAAATGTCCTATCAAGTGTCATCTGAAATGCCCTACCAAGTGTCATCTGAAATGCCCTATCAAGTGTCATCTGAAATGCCCTATCAAGTGTCATCTGAAATGCCCTACCAAGTGTCATCTGAAATGCCCTATCAAGTGTCATCTGAAATGCCCTATCAAGTGTCATCTGAAATGCCCTATCAAATGTCATCTGAAATGCCCTATCAAATGTCATCTGAAATGCCCTATCAAATGTCATCTGAAATGCCTAAATGAGAACGTAGAATCATTGCACAATTATCTATCAAAGAATAAAATGTAAGCCAAATTATATTTATATATGTTTTGTCTACTCTTTTATTATCTAGGAAGCAGAGAGGATTGTCAAGTTTCAGTTGCGTCATGGTAACGACTTACTTGCAATGGATTCACTCAAAGATTGTGATGTAAGTGTCTTCTGAGATTAAATATCTTTGAATAATTTTTGGCAGGAATGCTTTTTTTCCACTTTGATGTTTGATATATGGAACAGTTAAACAGATATCTACCTACTGTTGAACAATCAACATAATATATACAAGCTACAAAAACACTCCAGTGAGTCAAATAAGGACTTCATGCAAAGTGAAAATATGATAAAAACAACAAGGCATGCACCAACTTATTTCAAATAAACCTGGTACAAAGGTAACATACTATGGGAAACATGCACATCACTTTGTTTTCTAACTGAATGGTGGCCATATTTGTTGTTAACTTTCACAATATGCATCATAACTGTGGAGGTATAATATGTAGTGACTCCATTCAAGTGCCTACACCCATATCATCAAATATGAGCTTTCTTTTAAGACCTTAATTTGACCTTTGACCTTGAAAGTCTTCAAGGTCACATAGCCATCAGTACCTGATGCACATGTAAATATATGTCACTTAATTTTGTGACCTTGACCTGAATAGCAAAATGGCAGCCATGTTTGTGATTTAAAAAACACAAAACATTTTGCCTGTTATCTCCAAATGTTTGATAGATGTGGACACCATTCAAGTGCCAAGTACCATCATATTTGTTTTTTTATCAAATAATGAGTTTTTAATGAGACATTGGCCTTTGACCTTTCTAAGTTAACTCAAGAAATTGATAAAGAAAGATTCCATTTAAATGTCTATAACCCAAAGGTCAGCTTTCTTTTCATATCATGACCTTTGAATTTGATCTCCATTTTCAAGATCAAATAGTGAATTGGTCAATAAATTATGTAGTTTTGTATCTAGAGAAACCATTCAAATTTGGACAATATCTGTCATATAACACACCAGTTGGGGATTATGTCTTTGACTGAAGGCTTGTATCAGTTTGTTTGTATCTGTGTAACTTACAATGTAACAGTAACAGTCGTACTCAATGTAATTGTGGCAGTCGGTTGCCAATTGGGGTCCCAGAGGTGTTTTGTGTCCCCAACCGTTCGACCAGTTTGCACCTCGTGTTATCACTGCACACACATGGGCTCTCACACAACAACAACACAATCTACAACATGATGGGAAGGTAAAAGGTCAAGAGAATAACAACCTTACAATAAAATACTAGAATACAAAGTTACAAGTTCATCAAAACTGGAAATACATCTATAACACAATGATAAATACAGGCGACTATGACACTGTGTTCAATCACAGATGGTTCAATGTCTCAAAATGGTTTCTTTCCAAACTTATCAAACATGATATCATGTAATCTTTCATTTGGGCATACATCAAAAGTCTGGATGCTTTGGATTACTACACAAATGAAATAGTTTTTCTGAAGACATGAAATCACTAATACCTACAACATGATGGGAAGGCAAAAGGTCAAGAGGTCATCATGAACATTGCCCACTCATACATGAAGTGAAATACTTTTGTCATTAGTATATGCACAATGGTAAAGCTTACACTATAAATATGAATGAATATTACTAACACAAGGTTCCAAGAACTTGGGTCACATCATAATTAGTAAACAGAGTCATGGGATCCAGGCTCCTGTTTTATTTATGCTTTGACAAGTTATTGACACTAATTACCTTGTATGTCTTTGTCTCAATCCTTCTTACCACAATCAAGCAATCACACCATTTTTTTGGGGCTGACATGTATTTGTCAATTGAGCTATCACTATATGTTTGACTATATGATTAATGTTGCTATAACAGTTAAGTGATGCCTCCTCTGTTGGCTGTCCCTGTTTATAGGTGAATGTCAAAGAGCAGGGTCAGTTGTTAAGACAAGATGAATTCTTGGTGTATCATGGGAGAAAGAAGTACCTGCGTCATATATTCCTGTTTGAAGAACTTGTACTGTTTAGTAAGACAAAGAAAACACGGAAAGGGCATGACATCTATCATTACAAAAATAGTATTAAAGTAAGTAATTGACAATGTATTTTCTACTCTTAAAAGAATTATGATGTATTTTCTAGTAGAAGTACATTTTGTAGATTACTTCATTTCCGAAAAGTCTGACAGTAACATGCCAGATGTGTATGTATGTATGTATGTATGTATGTATCTATGTATCTATGTATGTATGTGTGTGTGTATACATACGTACGTACGTATGTACATGTATGTGTGTGTATGTATGTATGGTGTGTGTATGTACGTGTGTGTATGTACGTATGTGTGTGTGTGTATGTATGTATGTATGTATGTATGTATGTACATTCGTACGTACGTACGTACGTACGTACGTACGTACATGTGTGGATGTATGTAGAAAGAAGTGCATAAGGAACAAGTGATACAGTCCCAATCAATAAATGCAATCAAACGTTTCAAATCATTCTTCTTTATCAAGGATATCAAGGCAAGATAGTAGGCCACCACCTGACTATATATCTAAATGTTATGGAAAAGAATGATACTACTAGTTCTTTTAAATTATGCTCAAAAAGATCTAAAATTCAAACACACCTAAAAGAACCCTATGATCTAATTGCTTTTCAAGATGATAATTTAAAACTACCTGAATCATCATCACGTTCAGCTAGGGGAAGTGTACCTGGTTCTTCTTTCATATTGATCATCGCTAAGAAAAACTGTTATATTCACTTATTCCTAGGACAATTCCAGAATGGAATCTCTTACCATTATCCATTCAACAAGCAAAGAGAATAGACAGTTTCAAATCTGCCATCTCCAGATCATTCTCACCTGAACACGGGTGAGATCTAAAGGATGCCGCCAGCGTTACGCCTGTGTGATGATAATCCTTTTAGGATGTTTACACAGTATAGAAGTAGAAGTAGAAGTAGAACACACCTAAAAGATAGAATAAGTGTAGTCAGATATTAGGGAATGATGTAAATAATCTATTAATTCCATGGGGTTCTAGCATTCCGAGATGGAAAATGGTTTCCTCCTCCTTCAACCTCAATCGATCCTCATTGCCAGAAACCTTACAAATTTCTGAAATAGACATATCTGATACATTGTGCTCGTTAGTAATAAAGTGCATAGATACGGGATAGTTATGATTCTTTTGTCAGGTCAGACGGAGATGTTACATGAAACGATCACCAAGATGACGTACAGTCGAACCTATATACAAAAAAACACATTTCTGGCATGTAATGCAATACACTACGTTAGTACTAATACAAGTAAATCTACTCGTAACAGCCCAATCAAAGCGGGAACTATGTCATTCTCAATGACTTGTTCTGTATGGACCAATATATCTCTAAGATTGGTATCTCGACACCAAGCTGTTAAAAGGTGCTTCAGGAAATAATGAATATGTTATCCTATTAGAACGTAAGATATTAAAATGCTTGTATATAATGTTCTTAACTCTAGTGAAAAAGGGATGGTGTGTAAGAGCCAATATGGGACGATTGTTGTTATTCTTCTGATCATGTGATTTGATACAAGCTTCCCTAGACAAAGATGATACTTTAAGCCGCATTGGTAACAGACATAGGATAACCATGTTGGTGGAAGTACGTGCAAAATTCAGGAGACCTTTCCCTGAAATCCAAATCACTACTACAAATACGACGTAGACGAAGTAATTGTGAATTGGGAATAGAATCTTTACTTTTATTCTATCTATCTATCTATCTATCTAATAAATTTATATAGCGCCAAATATCCAAAGAAAACAATGTTCAGTGGCGCTTAGAGTTAGAAAGGAGATGAAAAAGCTCTCTGAAATATGTGGGTTTTCAAGCGTCTTTTGAAAATGTTAACATTGGGAGAGGTTTTAATG
The DNA here is from genome assembly GCF_964340395.1 of Glandiceps talaboti. NCBI lineage: Eukaryota > Metazoa > Hemichordata > Enteropneusta > Spengelidae > Glandiceps > Glandiceps talaboti. The sequence continues at coordinate 26,747,267 of NC_135555.1, read as the reverse complement.
TCCAGGGGTAGAGAGTTCCAAAGTTCAGGAGCTGCTGAAGAGAAGGAGCGGTGACCATAGGAAACCAGATTCCATTTGGGTGTATGCAGAAGGCATTTAACCGATGAACAAAGAGTGCGTAATGAAGAACGAGGTGTAATTATGTTCTTGTCATATTGTGGAGAGATTCCATTTAGGGCTTTGTAAGTGAAGAGCAGAAGTTTGAAAACAATACGATGAGATACTGGAAGCCAATGAAGTTGTTTTAGAATAGGGGTTATGTGTTCGAATTTCCTGGTGCGCGTAATAATCCTAGCTGCCGTATTTTGGGCACGTTGTAAGCGCTGTAAGTGAACGTCAGGCAGACCATATAGTAAGGAATTACAATAGTCCAGCTTCAATGATATGACAGCATTGATGAGGGTGGCACAAGAATCCTGAGAGAGGTATTTCCTGATGTGTCCAATTTTACGAAGGAGGAAGTGAATGGTGCGGCATGATGAACCATACTGCAAATATGAATGTGAATCAGTAGGTTTAGTATAAATAGATGTAGATATATATCATCACCATCAATCCTAAGGGAAATGTCAAGGAAATTTATAGTTAGTTCAGAAATATTATAAGTATACTGACTAGCAGGATTACAGATGGTTACAAATGTAATCATTAAATTGTATCAGTTCCTCAAGTTTGAGTGAAGCTGCACCACGGCCATCATCAATAAAATCGTTATATGGACCAGGTAAGATCCTTTGCTATGAACTGAAAATAAGGTGTTCTTGATAAAACATAAATAAGCAAGCATAACTAGGTCCAAGACAACTTTCCATAGCAACACCTTGTTTCTGCACAAAATACCTGAGTGTCATTAAAGGTAAAATAATTACACTTTAGACCAAGTTCAACCAATCTCAATAGAACGTAGGTAGGAGGGTCAAGTACAGGTCTTAAATTAAGGTAGTGTTTGAGAGCAACTAAACCTTCAATGTGTGGTATGGAAGTATACAAGGACTGAACGTCCATAGAAAAAAGGTATTACCTTGTTGGAATTGGAAGCCATTAAGTACTTTAAGAGCATGATTCGTATCTTTAATGTAGGTAGGCTGAGATGCCACAATAGGTCGTAAAAGGGCATCTAAATAACGCGCGATGTGTTCCGTAGGGCAGTTACAAGCTGAGACGATTGGCCTACCAGGAATATTACCTTATGTATCTTAGGTAGTAAATAAAACATGGCTGTCCTTGGTCGACGGACTATAAGGTTATGTGCTTCTGTAGGTAATTCGGCAGCGGATATAAAAAGCATTAAAAACATCCGTAATGTTGCATTGCACGTCTTCTGTTGTATCATCTTCCAATTCCTGGTAAAAATCCGTGTTCAAAAGTTGTCTCTCTGTCTCAGCTACATACAAATCTTTATTCTAAACAATTACTGCTTTGCCCTTATCAGCAGGCTTAATAACAAAATCATTGCACTTTCGAAGAGATGAAATGTGTGGATGACCTAAACTCAAAAACTAGCAGACTGATTGCCTTTGTATTTGGTGGGCACATTACTTGTGGTATCTAGTTGGGAATTGTTCAAAACAAAATAATTGCCTCACATTTGTGGGATTAGGTTCAAAAATGTCATTTTTGGTAAAAAACCAAACAAAAAAAACCAAACAAACTTGAACTCCAAGACTACTGGCCAGATTAGTCTGAAATTTGGTGGGAACATTCTTGGGGGTGTGTAGATTAGTCTGAAATTTGGTGGGAACATTCTTGGGGGTGTGTAGATTAGTCTGAAATTTGGTGGGAACATTCTTGGGGGTGTGTAGATTAGTCTGAAATTTGGTGGGAACATTCTTTGGGGTGTGTAGATTAGTCTGAAATTTGGTGGGAACATTCTTGGGGGTGTGTAGATTAGTCTGAAATTTGGTGGGAACATTCTTGGGGGTGTGTAGATTAGTCTGAAATTTGGTGGGAACATTCTTGGGGGTGTGTAGATTAGTCTGAAATTTGGTGGGAACATTCTTGAGGGTGTGTAGATTAGTCTGAAATTTGGTGGGAACATTCTTGGGGATGTGTAGATTAGTCTGAAATTTGGTGGGAACATTCTTGGGGGTGTGTAGATTAGTCTGAAATTTGGTGGGAACATTCTTGGGGGTGTGTAGATTAGTCTGAAATTTGGTGGGAACATTCTTGGGGGTGTGTAGATTAGTCTGAAATTTGGTGGGAACATTCTTGGGGGTGTGTAGATTAGTCTGAAATTTGGTGGGAACATTCTTGGGGGTGTGTAGATTAGTCTGAAATTTGGTGGGAACATTCTTGGGGGTGTGTAGATTAGTCTGAAATTTGATGGAAACATTCTTGGGGGTGTGTAGATTGGTCTGAAATTTGATGGGAACATTCTTGGGGGTGTGTAGATTAGTCTGAAATTTGGTGGGAACATTCTTTGGGGTGTGTAGATTAGTCTGAAATTTGGTGGGAACATTCTTGGGGGTGTGTAGATTAGTCTGAAATTTGGTGGGAACATTCTTGGGGGTGTGTAGATTAGTCTGAAATTTGGTGGGAACATTCTTGGGGGTGTGTAGATTAGTCTGAAATTTGGTGGGAACATTCTTGGGGGTGTGTAGATTAGTCTGAAATTTGGTGGGAACATTCTTGGGGGTGTGTAGATTAGTCTGAAATTTGGTGGGAACATTCTTGGGGGTGTGTAGATTAGTCTGAAATTTGGTGGGAACATTCTTGGGGGTGTGTAGATTAGTCTGAAATTTGGTGGGAACATTCTTGGGGGTGTGTAGATTAGTCTGAAATTTGGTGGGAACATTCTTGGGGGTGTGTAGATTAGTCTGAAATTTGGTGGGAACATTCTTGGGGGTGTGTAGATTAGTCTGAAATTTGGTGGGAACATTCTTGGGGGTGTGTAGATTAGTCTGAAATTTGGTGGGAACATTTCTTGGGGGTGTGTAGATTAGTCTGAAATTTGGTGGGAACATTTCTTGGGGGTGTGTAGATTAGTCTGAAATTTGGTGGGAACATTCTTGGGGGTGTGTAGATTAGTCTGAAATTTGGTGGGAACATTCTTGGGGGTGTGTAGATTAGTCTGAAATTTGGTGGGAACATTCTTTGGGGTGTGTAGATTAGTCTGAAATTTGGTGGGAACATTTCTTGGGGGTGTGTAGATTAGTCTGAAATTTGGTGGAAACATTCTTGGGGGTGTGTAGATTAGTCTGAAATTTGGTGGGAACATTCTTGGGGGTGTGTAGATTAGTCTGAAATTTGGTGGAAACATTCTTGGGGTGTGTAGATTAGTCTGAAATTTGGTGGAAACATTCTTGGGGTGTGTAGATTAGTCTGAAATTTGGTGGAAACATTCTTTGGGGTGTGTAGATTAAGAATTGGATTTGTTGATGACAGGGTGAGTCCACAAAAGTGTTTTGGTCAAAAATCTTTAATTCCAAAACTGCTGAGCAGATTGGACTGGAATTTAATGGAGCTGCATTTAGGAAGCATATAATGATCTCATTAGCACTATGCAAATTGGTGTAAAAATGTAAATTTTGGTCAAAAACTTATATCTAAAATGTACCCGGTCAATGAGATTGAAATTTTGTGAGATGTTTCTAGAAGTGTTATTCTGCAGATTTTGTTCAAAACAATTTGACACAATTGGCCCTAGCAACCATGACCATGCACTTAACAACTAAATGCATCTCACTAAATGGCAGTATATTATGCTAAAATAACATCTGGTAGGCAAATGAATAAACATTCAAAAAATGTATGTAGTTATCCCTAGCAACCATGACCATGCCCATAGCAACAGCCAAACAATGTATTTCACAAACATACAACAGGTATTCGTAGACTAGTGAAGAAGCATTCAAAAAATGTATGCAAATATTCCTAGCAACAAGACCACACCATAGCAACAGCCAAATGATTGCATATATTTTGAAGATAATATCAGGGTTTTATGAACAAATGAATAATCATTCAAAAAATGTATGTAAATGTGTTAGCAACAAGATTACACCCATAGCAACAGCCAAATGATTGTGTATATTTTGAAGATAATATCAGGGTTTCATGAACAAATGAATAATCATTCAAAAAATGTATGTAAATGTGCTAGCAACAAGATTACACCCATAGCAACAGCCAAATGATTGTGTATATTGCAAGAAAACAACAGGGCTGGATAGGCAACTGGATAATTATTCAGGAAATGAACACTATACCTAGCATGGATCAATATGTGGATAAAAACTGCATAATTGTGTTACAACACCACTGGCGATATATTTTGATTACAGACTGCTGATATTGGCTTGACAGAAAACATTGGTGAAAGTGGTCTAAAATTTGAACTGTGGTTCCGTAAAAGGAAAGTTAGTGAGACATACATTCTACATGCACGTACACAGGGCATCAAGGCAGCTTGGACTGATTCTGTCACTAAACTACTCTTCAAACAAGCATTTAAGTGTAAAGGTAAGTAATATAAACACAGATATGCTAGTAGTCATGACCAATGTTGGATCATTTTATTTTTTGTCTAAAAAGGTTGTAAGGTTTGATATGTAGACTTATTTACTTATTTTGTACATAGACTGGTATCAGGGATATGCTTGTATGGTTTATTACATAGTGAAATCTGTTTCAAAGGCAATTACATGTCATTTTGTATAGGTTTTGTTTGAAGCAAAGTTCAACTACAAAATGATGATGCTCAGTACAAGCGCAAGTGTTAATTATTTTGTCTTATTGCATCTAATGAAATGTGTTAAATTGATAATTGCATAGATACAACAGTCCACAATTTCACACCTATTCAAATGCGACAAGCTGTAATCAACAAACATATTACAGAATAAATACTTTTTAGCACAACTGAATTGATAAGGTTCAGTAGTGCTATAGGCATGGAGAAATGTGTGTCTGTGTGTGTGTGTGTGTGTGTGTGTGTGTGTGTGTGTAAGTAAAGGACTTAAAGTGAAAATGCCAGAAATGTCAAAGCTATAAGTGTGTTGTCACTGGCCTGTCAGAGAGTATACTTCTACCACTGGCTTCTAGCAAAACCATTCTTTTCAAATTCAGGGGTCAAGATTTGCAACATCACAAGCATTTAATATGAAATAAATAAATAAAAAAGAAACTCATGTTTTGATTTATCATTATATATGATCAACAGAATGAGAAATAGAAAATGAACACAGATGGCGCCATTCATTTTCTTTTGTTCTGGCTGTAAAACAAAAAACGAACATATACATCTTGTTTGTATCAATTAATTATAAAAAAAATAAAAAATGAACATGGGTTGGTTTTTCATTTCCTTTGGTTAATTGTGTTAAACGAAAAAGGGAACAGGATTTGTTTTTTGTTTTTTGTATTATTTTATCATGAAACGGAAATGGAAGAACGATTTGTTTTCCTTGTTCTGTTTTCAGATCGATGATACAAAACAAAAAATGAAAAAGGCATGAGTTTTTCTTTTTTTCTTGTTTGCAATAGAAAAAACGAAAAAGGAATTGACAGTATATACACAGACCCATCAGTGGTATGCCTATTAGGTCTAAAAATGTGTCTTTTTAGTCAAAAATCAACAATTCCAAAATTACTGCCTGGATGGTGGCTGAGATGTAGTGGGAACAGGTGGTGAAATATGAGCTGAAGAATGAAAAAACAGTGTTAAATAGCATTGTCAATAGAAATGAAACTGCCAACACTGCATGCATTCATCCAACTAATGTTGCTTCAGATCTGGTGGCAGATATTGATAATGGTCAGTCTTGAAGACGACACAACTGTGAAGGAAGTCTTCCAACGTTTCTATAGTGATGTCATAAGAAGCAAGGCCAAATCATTGGAATGTGACAAATCATCCCCATGTAGAGTGATTGGTGTAAGTCAGGGTGTAACTTTTAATGCACCGACTCATCTGTCTTCGTCGTCCAGTACTCAGGATTATACCACTGTTGGTGAATGTCGCTGAAAAGTGAAAAAGTCTGCTGTTCAACATAAGTTTATCATTACAGGAAGCAACACACAAATGTCATCACTAAAAGCTGTCAATGCCTTTCCAACTGCTGAGTTATTTGTAAGTCGTCTCTCTCCACATACTACGGCTAAAGCATAACAAGACATCTTTTATCAACTATGCTTTCATGACATTGAAATTGTCCCAGTAAAGGCAAACATGAATCTAATTCATTGTTCAAAATTATTACGGACACTTCTGACACAAAATATACTGAATCCTAATGTCTGGCTATCTGGTATTCTGGTGAGAAAATTCTATGCTGCAAGGAAGTACTAAATAATTGTAATGACTTTAAATATAACCTCATACAACAATTGTGGTATCAAATCGTCCATGGACACTGTAAAGGAAATATGTGAAATGAGTGTCAAATATTTTCTGCAAGAGTACTGGCTCTCAGGGTCAGAGCTTAGTTCGTCTGGCGGGACTTATGAATTGGGTTCCGTCTGTCTGTGCGTCCGTGCGTCCATCCGCAGCCGTTTCTTGGAGATGCCTGGACCGATTTTTTTTCAAACTTGGTACAGGGGCCATATACTATGGCCTACATATGCATGTCAATTTGTTTTATGATATGATCCAATATGGCCGCCTGGCAGCCATTTTGTTTGCGAATTTTCCTTGTCCAAAGCCATAACACAGACATACTGAACAGATCTCATTTAAAGTTGGTATTAGGACAGTGTTCTATGACATACATGTGCATATCCATTTTCGTCATGATACAACCCAATATGGCTGCCTGGCAACCATTTTGTTGGCACAGTTTTCATGTCCAAAGCCATAACCCAGACATGCTTGAACAGAGTAGTGATATCAAAAACAACCATATGAGGCCAAACAACATTAACCAGGTTTGAAAATGACAACATAAACTATGTCATTATCAATGACTTGTTTGTTGTCAAACATTAGTACAATTTCTATGCTAAAAGGCTATGGATGATACAGTTGGTATTCATCTTGGCAGACCATTTGGAGGGGTAGCTGTGCTTAAAATTGGAGGAAGTCTCTTCCATGAATATCAAACAATGGAATGACAGTCGTCTAATAGGCTTTAAGAGTAGTGACTTTGGTGGTAAATGGTATGTTTTTAATGTATATATGCCAACTTGCAATAGAGAAAATTACCATGAATTTCAAGAGTATCTGCAGAAAATTGGTCATTTCACAGATGAAGCTGCTACAAACAGCATCATGGTGATGGGTGATTGGAATGATGATATCAACTCTGACCATAGGTGATTGGAATGATGATATCAACTCTGACCATAGGTGATTGGAATGATGATATCAACTTAGTCTATCTGCTAGACCTTGCATGTTCTTCTGATACAATATGACACACGACTGAACATCGCTATCAAGGATGGAACATCCAAGGTCTAGCAAATGTCATCAGGATATAAATAAGTGCCAATCTGAGAACTGCATTAGCAACAAGCACAAACAGAGGACAATAGCTAATTTTTTCATGCATATTCAGCTTAAGGAGGGGCTTGTAAAAATAACCACCAATGCCTTAACTGAAATGTGTGAATGACAACATCTACACACTCATCAAACTCACAATTACCATAAACCGATAAGACATAGTAATGACGTAAATGTGTTTGTCAACACTTGCATGCAGAAATTCCCCACCATAGGTTTGCCATGGCATTGTCTGAACAACTCAGGAAAGCAATTGAACATGGCAAAACACAACTTTCACTGGATGTACATGTCCTCCAAAGAAGTAACATCTACGCCATCTATTTGGCAGACTGTGGGTCAAATTTGTTGAAGAAAAAGTTCAAGGAAGGAAGATGCTGAAGATATTAGAGAGGTCATAGGTTATTGAATATATTAACTCATATATATGTATACATGGCCCAACTCGCCGCTTAACGTAATCTCAATGGAATGTCCGGTCTGAAAATGACATTTGCTAGACTGTTGAGGCAAAGCCCTCACTGTGAACTTCGTTTGCTTATGGTATCGGAAAGAAGGCCTGAACGTCTAGCAGCAAGACTAATATCAACTCTGACCATAGGTGATTGGAATGCTGATATCAATTCTGACTTCGGACAAGAAATGTTTACCTTCTGTAATGACAATAATTTCATCTCTCTTCTTGGTACGGACAATCTACAGAACTTTACTTACTTTAGTGAAGCTTACCACTCAACGTCATGGCTTGATCACTGCTTTCTATTCCTGCTGCACACAGTTGTATTAGTTACATTTATATTTCACATACATTCATTGGTTCTGACCACTTTCCTTTAAGTGTGGTTTGTAACCTGGATTGCTTCCAGAAGTTTGATATGCAGTCCCCACACCATAATTGTACATCTTTTGATAAGATTAATTGGTCATGATGTGTGGATAATAATTCATTACAAAATTAGCATAATCGTACTGAACAAAATTTCAAAGATATGAGTTTGAATAGAGGTGCTTTACCTGTCGTGACACCACATGTCAGCATCCCTCACACTGACACCACATGTCAGCATCCCTCACACTGACACCACATGTCAGCATCCCTCACACTGACACCACATGTCAGCATCCCTCACACTGACACCACATGTCAGCATCCCTCACACTGACACCACATGTCAGCATCCCTCACACTGACACCACATGTCAGCATCCCTCACACTGACACCACATGTCAGCATCCCTCACACTGACACCACATGTTAGCATCCCTCACACTGACACCACATGTCAGCATCCCTCACACTGACACCACATGTCAGCATCCCTCACACTGACACCACATGTCAGCATCCCTCACACTGACACCACATGTCAGCATCCCTCACACTGACACCACATGTCAGCATCCCTCACACTGACACCACATGTTAGCATCCCTCACACTGACACCACATGTCAGCATCCCTCACACTGACACCACATGTCAGCATCCCTCACACTGACACCACATGTCAGCATCCCTCACACTGACACCACATGTCAGCATCCCTCACACTGACACCACATGTTAGCATCCCTCACACTTGATGACTATTGATAAACTTTATGACGATATTATTAAATGCTTTGTCATCTGCAGCTTCAAAAAACTCTAAAAAGTGTATTCCTGGATGTTAAAGAGTTTCATGACATTGCTGGTGATGCATTTATTTTATGGAGGGATAATGGTAGTCAGCGCCAAGGTCCACTTTTTGAAATGAGAAAAACACGTGCTAAGTTTAAATATGCTTTAAAGGCATGGAGAGATAATGAGAATAAAATGAAAGCTGATGCACTGGCTAGAAACATCTATATCTGTTCATATATTTATCATTCCAATCTTCTCCATAGGATAACAAAAATAAAATTTCAGCAACCATAACCCAACTTGTCCAAGTCAGTTTTCAGTGTACGTACTAGTATCTTGCCAAGGCATTGTATATCACATGGTATGCATGAGGCAATCTGATTGGTTGTAGTGTTGATGTACAAAGCCATTTGGATAAATACCTAGTTTGTATATGAATGCTGCCACAGCCTCTGGACATTGTCACAAACCACAGCCTCTTGTATGGCATCATCCAAAATGCACTGTCCAGAGACTGTGGCAGCAATGTCTAGAATTTTCTTGACATATTTAATCTACAGAAATCTTTAAAATTGATTTTGACTTGACCTACAGAGGTACGACAAGCAGAGTTACAATCTATGGGTATAGGCCAGAAACCATGTATGGATATCAAACCAAGTGTAGACCAAATCAGTGACAGGGCTGTTAATTACAACAAGATCAAGAACAGAGGTAAGTTTTACAACAACTCCAGATATGCTCAATATTAGAAAAATTCCAAACTAATCCCAACCTCACCATAAAATCTTTTTGTAACTATTCAAGTATAATTTTGATGCATATCTCAACAAAGAGTGAAAATCATATTCTGGTAATGTTAGTAAAGTTGATGATATGATATTTAGTAATGCACCAACTGATTTCAACCAAACCTGGCAGAAAGGTAACACACTATGAGATGTATGCACGCCACTTTCTTTTATGACCAAATCAAATACGGCATATTTGTTGTTAAATTTCACAATATGCATCATAACTTTGGAGGTATAAAATGTAGTGATGCCATTCAAGTGCCAACACCCATATTATCAAATATTATCTTTCTTTTTAAGTCCTTAACCTTTGACCTTGAAAGTCTTTTTCAAGGACAAATAGACAAATTTGGGTTATCTTCGTTGATACAACTATTTCAAGTGATGGTGATATTTTAATCATGTCTTGATTTTTAGCACAACTGAATTGAGGTTCAGTAGTGCCATAGGCATGGTGAAATATGTGTGTGTGTGTGTGTGTGTGTGTGTGTGTGTGTGTGTGTGTGTGTGTGTGTGTGTGCACGACTTAAAGTCAAAACCCGTCAGATCGATTGCCTTGGTATTCGATGGGGCATTACTTAGGATGTGTAGATGGGAAATTGTTTAAATGAAAATGATTGCATCAGTGATGTGTGCTTTTGATTCAAAACTTAAACTCTAAAACTACTGTGCAGATTGGCCTAAAATTTGGTGGGAATGGTCTTGGTGTGATTAGTTTAAGAAATGTTCATGACACGATCCCATCAGTGATATGCAAATTAGGGCTAAAAATGTATCACTTTGGTCAAAAGTCTATAATTCCAAAATTACTGAGCAGATGAGGGCTGAGATTTGGTGGGAGTGTTCTAAGGAATGTGTAGATTAAGATATATTCTTGATATGATGATCTCATCAGTGATATGCAAATTAGGGCTATAAGTGTGTCTCTTTGGTCAAAACTTCAAAAACCACCGAACAGATTTGACTGAAATTTGGTAGGAGCGTTCATAGGGATGTTTAATTTAAGAATTGTTCATGATGTGATGATCCCATCAATGATCTATAAATTAGGGCTAAAATGTGTCTTTTTGGTCAAAAACTGTAATTCAAAACTACTGAGCAGATTGGGATGAAATTTATTGGGATGTCTGTAGGGCTGTGTACATGAAGATGTAGTCACAATATGATCACCCCATCTGCAATAGGTCTAACAATCTGAATTTTGGTCAAAAACTTATATCTTGAAAACTACATGGTGAATGGGGCTAACACTTGGTAGGGATGTTTCTGGGAGTGTTATCTATAGTTTATATGTTTATATGTGTATATGGTGTGAACTGTTTCTTTTGTGTAGTTATAGATGTCTGTGTTTTGTTTTGCTACTAATAATGTGACCCATGCACTGTCTATGGTTGCATTTTAGCTCACATTGCAATCTTTGGTCGAGTCTTTAGTGTTCAGAATGGTGATACTTCTTTGTACTCATGCAGTTTCAAATTTAAAAGGCAACTAAAGCTTGGAACATTTCCCGTGACGCATGTCAAGAGAAAGGTTCTCGTATTCGAATGCTTGTTTCAGTTACACAGTCTATTGATTGGACGTCTCTCTTGGGTTTATGAGGGGTCATTATGCAGGGGTCACATAATAGTAACAAATATGCCTAGCAATATGACCACGCCAATAGCTACTGCCAAATACATTTGTGCTACAATGCCATTGGTGCTATTTTTTGATATATTTTTTTAGGTACCAAGTATAGAAACTCAATAGCTGTGTGTAATTTTGATCACACAACACCAACTCACAAGAGACCACTGTCAATTATATCAGTGAGTAGTTCATCATCAACAGGGTCTGGCTCGTCTGTTGTTGGATCATTAGCACTTGCTAATTATGACACAGTACTAGCTGAGAATCCCAATGAATCACCTAAAATGAGGCATAGAAATTCAGCTGGGACTGTTAGCGTTTGTTCAGCAGGTACGTTTTATAATATTTGGTTAATATTTAGTTGCAGGTAAATTTCAACTCAATCTCTGCAGTGTACATCAAACAATGTTGTCATCAGGATCTCCGCTGCTCTGAAAAAAGTGATTCAATTTTGAAAATAGTCATGAGTTTTCCGGTGTGCCAATGTCAAATTTATATACACTTTATTAGAAGATGTGAAATGTTTACTACAAGAAATGTCTGAAAGTTGCTTACTTTCATTTAGTACATCACCCCTTGTGTTGACATTGATATCTTCACCCCATGAGGGCAGTTGATACATTGATATCTTCACCCCATGAGGGCAGTTGATACATTGATAAGTCTCTTTTTGTGCAGGGAGTTCCAGCAGCTCAGAAGTGAGTTATAGTACATTTAGTCCAACAAACACAAGTAATAACAGACACTCTGTACATTCGACTGATTCTGGTAACAACATAGGATCAAGTTCAAATAGTCAGTACATCACAAATGTAAGTATTGCACTTGTATTCTCTACAGCACTATCTAGTTTCAAAATCAGTGATAGTGTAAACAGGGGTAGGATAGAGATGGGAGTCAAATATTGATGAAATCAGATACTAAGACCGGGAATCATCCCCTAATTTAAAGTCACAAACTAGTTTTCTCTGATTCACCATGTGGGGCACGATCAAAGGGAAGTGTTAGTTTTCTTTTGAGAATTCAATTTTAGATTTGATGTCGTACACTTGTCCTGTCCAATGTCAAAATACATGGAGAGTGTCCACAACAAAAATCATCGCTCTCCAACGTCAAAATACACGGAGAGTGTCCAAGACAAATATCATTGCTAGATTCAAGATGAATTCTTAAAAAAAGTAGGCCAACATGTACTCTTCTGGAGTGTATGTGTATGTATAGGAATACCCTTGGTGATATTTCATTTTCGTTTGAGATATTGATCAAATATGAAAAAAGTCACCAAGTGTATTCTACTAGTACTACATGTACTATGCACATGCAATGACCATCTAGCCGAGAGGACTACTAAGTTGGGTCCTGTCCATCCTTCTGTGTCCACCTGTATCTCGAATACGCATGGGCCTTTTTCAACGAAACTTTTCAATAAACATCAAATAATATCCTGTGCAAATGCTTGTCAATTTGTTTTTTTGATATATGCAAATTTGACTGAATGTTGCCAACACTTGTAGATAAAATTCAATATTTACTGCAGAACTCAAAAACATATCAGATGTGAGCTATGTTTGATGACTTTGAATTTGACCTTCAGGGCCAATTATCAAAATGAATCCAATTCCTGCCCATCACAGACACATTGTAGTATTTACGTAGTGCTAATTTCTTTTAAATCATGTTTACAGGTAATAGTGAAGGAGAGAATTATACGCAAGCATTATTTTTGGTGCCCATATCACTTTTAATGAATGGCACTTATTTCTGTGAGACTGTGATACTTACCTGATACTGAAAATAGTGATGGGCAACCTGCACTAATTCCTCCAATCCATGCAAAGAAATTTTCTTGAGATTCCATGTAGAATGGTGGCTAGACCAGAGCAACCTTCTAAGGGGCTGTACAGTCACATGGAAATGTTCCTGTATACAAATTCATCTCAGGAAGGCTGGGGAGCTCACCTAAACAGTCAGATGACATCAGGTGTTTGGAACCCCCCAAGACAGCTCTCACTGCATCAACTGGCTAGAGCTAAAGGCAGTATTCCTAGCTTCTCCAAGACTTCGAGATGCTAGTGACAGGGCGCAGTGTTCTAGTCCACTCAGACAATTTCACCGTAGTGGCGTACATAAACAAATTAGGAAGGACCAGATCTCCAACACTTTGTTACCTCTTATGTGACTTTCAGTAAACATCAACTACTATCTTGTGCATATGCATGTCATTTTATTTCTTGACTCTTGCGATAACATCCAAAATGGCTGCCATTTTTGCAAAAATTCATAGTTTGTGTAGTAACATCGAAAGCTTAGTATATCGAGACTTTTTATTAGTGTCTACACCCATGTTTGGCAAAAAAAAAAAAAAATCTGGTTCTGGTCAGGGTAAACTTTCTAAAGTGGTGCGACGACGCGCGTTTTTTTTTTTTTTCCTAATTTTTTTTTTTTGCAAATTAGTAAATACACATTTTTGACACTTTACATGCTCTCGGAAGATGTCATACAACTCTGGAAGTTGGCACTGTTGTATGGCAAGTTTTGTACGATGCGGATCAATCATCCATCAGGGCATCACTAGTCACATTTACAAATTTATCTTATCGCCCAGTGATTTGCAGTTATAATCCCATCCAAGATAATAATGAGTCTTGCCTTGCAACCACTGTATAATGTCATTGTGCAACTTGTAACGTTAAATAACGAGAAATAGGTCTGTCCAACGGACGTAGAGGAGGCAGTGTTTTCTTTCGAGCACCGTCCATCATCAGTCTGATACGCAGTCTGTATATGCTACGATGTTCGACACGTCTTTCCATCTCATCGCAGATGGAAAGACGTGTCGAACATCGTAGCGCATACATCCAGAGCTAACTGCTTACGCTACAGGAAAATCTTTGTATTCAGAAGGCAGAACGAAACGATCACCAGAACTAAGAACACCTCGAAAGTCAGCTGAATTGATATCAACATTTTGATTGCTCACGACGTACTCAAACTTCAGACATTTTCGAAACATGTGAGCAGTTTTATACCACCTAGCACAGTGAACACACTATTTCCCATGATTCCCATCAACCACGCTCATCGTACATATTACGTACACATATCGTACGGGGGGTTATGGGTATGCAACAGTACTAGAAGAAAAGGGTACCCGTTACCAAATAGAAGTGCGCCATCACACGAGTTAAATTTTTCCGCTAGCCTTGCATACAGTGTTGATCGACGGGGAATTGTAAATAAGGAACGGGAAAGCAAAAATTATCGGAAAAAAAAGGATCGACGCGGGGGTATTCAGGGCACGCGCGCGCTGACCAGAACCAGACATATTTTTTTTTTTGGCCTTATCAATAGCAAGTTTTCTCATGACACTTTGACCTTGACCTTCGTCTTCAACTTAATTTTGTGATGAAATCAACAGTTTTCCAAATAACATTGAAAGTTTAGTAGATAGACTTTATTTTAGTGTCTATACCTATGTTATCGATGGCAAGCTTTCTGATGACACCTAGACCTTTGACCTCCACCATCATCTTCAATGTCAAACAGACTTTACACTGTTAAAATTTTAGTTAGTCCTCATTAGAATATCTCCACAAATCCATGATGACTTTTCAGATAATTTTGTACTGTTTGACCATAACCACTGATTTCAAGGTCAAAAGATCCAAAATATTCAATGTATAGCTTTTTAATGCTTGGATTTGTAAAACAAATCTTACACCACTATCAGATACAAAATTCCAATAATGCACATCACTATAGGGAGTTTCATCTAAAGATGGGATCATATTTTATCATAAAAGATTCAAAGTATGAATTGTTAAATTTCACTGTTGGGAAACATGTGTTCAGTGAAGACTTATTCATTTAATATTGCCCCATACCACTTATCAATTGACCAATTGGCAGCCTGTTGATCCAATATTGCCCCATACCACTGATCAATTGACCAATCAGCAGCCTGTTGACTCAATATTGCCACTGATTAATTGACCAATCAGCAACCTGTTGACTCAATATTGCCCCATACCACTGATTAATTGACCAATTAGCTGCCTGTTGACTCAATATTGCCCCATACCACTGATTAATTGACCAATCAGCAGCCTGTTGACTCAATATTGCCCCATACCACTGATTAATTGACCAATCAGCAGCCTGTTGACTCAATATTGCCCCTTACCACTGATTAATTGACCAATCAGCAGCCTGTTGACTCAGTATCCCAGTATCCCATACTCCCAGTATTCCAGACTACCAGTATCCCAGTATTCCAGACTACCAGTATCCCAGTATTCCAGACTACCAGTATTCCAGACTACCAGTATCCCAAACTACCAGTATCCCAGTATTCCAGACTACCAGTATCCCAGTATTCCAGACTACCAGTATCCCAGTATTCCAGACTACCAGTATCCCAGTATCCCATACTCCCAGTATTCCAGACTACCAGTATCCCAGTATTCCAGACTACCAGTATCCCAGTATCCCAGACTACCAGTATTCCAGTATCCCAGACTACCAGTATCCCAGACTACCAGTATCCTAGTATTCCAGACTACCAGTATCCCAGACTACCAGTATCCCAGTATCCCATACTGCCAGTATTCCAGACTACCAGTATCCCATACTCCCAGTATTCCAGACTACCAGTATCCCAGTATCCTAGACTACCAGTATCCCAGTATCCCATACTCCCAGTATTCCAGACTACCAGTATCCCAGACTACCAGTATCCCAGACTACCAGTATCCTAGTATTCCAGACTACCAGTATCCCAGACTACCAGTATCCCAGACTACCAGTATTCCAGACTACCAGTATCCCAGTATTCCAGACTACCAGTATCCCAGACTACCAGTATTCCAGACTACCAGTATCCCAGTATTCCAGACTACCAGTATCCCAGTATTCCAGACTACCAGTATCCCAGTATCCCAGACTACCAGTATCCCAGACTACCAGTATTCCAGTATCCCAGTATTTCAGACTACCAGTATCATAGACAACTTTAATCTGTATAAGTGTAATGGGTTAACTTTCAAAAATAACACTTAATAACACAATAATCAAACCAAGTTATAACATTACAGTAGGACATCATTAATCAAGTAGAATAACATAGTTGAACCAATCAGATTACAAGACTATTAAATATAGTTGAACCAATCAGATTACAAGACTATTAAATATAGTTGAACCAATCAGATTACAAGACTATTAAATATAGTTGAACCAATCAGATTACAAGACTATTAAATATAGTTGAACCAATCAGATTACAAGACTATTAAATATAGTTGAACCAATCAGATTACAAGACTATTAAATATAGTTGAACCAATCAGATTACAAGACTATTAAATATAGTTGAACCAATCAGATTACAAGACTATTAAATATAGTTGAACCAATCAGATTGCAAGACTATTAAATATAGTTGAACCAATCAGATTACAAGACTATTAAATATAGTTGAACCAATCAGATTGCAAGACTATTAAATATAGTTGAACCAATCAGATTGCAAGACTATTAAATATAGTTGAACCAATCAGATTGCAAGACTATTAAATATAGTTGAACCAATCAGATTACAAGACTATTAAATATAGTTGAACCAATCAGATTGCAAGACTATTAAATATAGTTGAACCAATCAGATTGCAAGACTATTAAATATAGTTGAACCAATCAGATTGCAAGACTATTAAATATAGTTGAACCAATCAGATTACAAGACTATTAAATATAGTTGAACCAATCAGATTACAAGACTATTAAATATAGTTGAACCAATCAGATTACAAGACTATTAAATATAGTTGAACCAATCAGATTGCAAGACTATTAAATATAGTTGAACCAATCAGATTGCAAGACTATTAAATATAGTTGAACCAATCAGATTGCAAGACTAATATAGTTGAACCAATCAGATTGCAAGACTAATATAGTTGAACCCAATCAGATTGCAAGACTAATATAATTGAGCCAATCAGATCAGTCATATACACAGACTCAAGAAAATTCTAATACATGGCATTACAGTGCAGTGAATAAACCATTTAACAGTTGCAATAATGCACACCTTTACACTGCCTTAAATGAATAATGTAGATCCCCCAAC
Organism: Glandiceps talaboti; assembly: GCF_964340395.1. Classification (NCBI taxonomy): domain Eukaryota; kingdom Metazoa; phylum Hemichordata; class Enteropneusta; family Spengelidae; genus Glandiceps; species Glandiceps talaboti. Next base: position 26,729,646 of record NC_135555.1, on the reverse strand, counting down.
TAACATGTTATGCTAATATATATATATATATTTATTAATACCAGGAATTATTAGGTCTCAAGATGGCTTAAGACCTAATTCCTGATATTAAGTGTACATACATAAATATATAATATGCTTTATTTTTTATTATTGTTGCTTCTGTTGTTTTCTTTATTATGTTAGATAACTCTAACTAACCTTGCTTTCATTCTAAGTGAAGTAACAGACTATGAGATTGATGATTATTGGCTTGGTCTAACACCCACATCACATGAACTCACTTTTCCTCATTACCCAGCATCAACCTCCCCAACACACAGACATCAAAAGCCACCATCAACACAAGCTTGATGTTTTTTTTTGTTGCAGAAAACCAAATCCAGAAAGTGGAGTTTACCCAATATAAGGTGAAAAAATGAACTTTATGCCAACAAATTTGTTCTTCAACTCTTTGTCTTGGCTGATTTACAGCTTGCATCCAGTTACCCCTACAACAAAGTCACCTGTTCCTTCCCACTAACATTTCTATTTTCCCTGCATGAGTTGTCACTTTGCATGAATGTTATTATCTAATCATTATGTGTTGTTAGAATATCTAGATTTGTTCACATATGTGCTTTTTAGTATTCTGTCTTTGTATGCGTCTTATTGTGTTTTTGTTTGTTCCACTATAACACATTCACTGTATTTTCTCCAAAGGTTAGACATTTTATCCTTTATTTATACTAAAACATACTAACAGGCTCTGTTTGATTTTGATGAAAGGATATTTAGCAAATATTTAGCCTTATTGAAGGTGATAGGGTTGGGTATGACAAATGTTAGTGTAGAGTCTATGGACAAAGGTTAGTGTTGGGTATGACAAATGTTACTGTAGGGTCTATGGACAAAGGTTAGTGTTGGGTCTATGGACAAATGTTAGTGTAGGGTCTATGGACAAAGCATAGTGTAGGGTCTATGGACAAAGGTTAGTGTAGGGTCTATGGACAATGGTTAGTGTAGGGTCTATGGACAAATGTTAGTGTAGGGTCTATGGACAAATGTTAGTGTAGGGTCTATGGACAAAGGTTAGTGTAGGGTCTATGGACAAATGTTAGTGTAGGGTCTATGGACAACGGTTAGTGTAGGGTCTATGGACAAAGGTTAGTGTAGGGTCTATGGACAAATGTTAGTGTAGGGTCTATGGACAATGGTTAGTGTAGGGTCTATGGACAAAGTATAGTGTAGGGTCTATGGACAATGGTTAGTGTAGGGTCTATGGACAAAGGTTAGTGTAGGGTCTATGGACAATGGTTAGTGTAGGGTCTATGGACAAAGTATAGTGTAGGGTCTATGGACAAATGTTAGTGTAGGGTCTATGGACAAAGGTTAGTGTAGGGTCTATGGACAACGGTTAGTGTAGGGTCTATGGACAAAGGCTAGTGTAGGATCTATGGACAAAGGTTAGTGTAGGGTCTATGGACAACGGTTAGTGTAGGGTCTATGGACAAATGTTAGTGTAGGGTCTATGGACAATGGTTAGTGTAGGGTCTATGGACAATGGTTAGTGTAGGGTCTATGGACAACGGTTAGTGTAGGGTCTATGGACAAATGTTAGTGTAGGGTCTATGGACAATGGTTAGTGTAGGGTCTATGGACAAAGGTTGGTGTATGGACAAAGGTTAGTGTAGGGTCTATGGACAAAGGTTAGTGTAGGGTCTATGGACAATGGTTAGTGTAGGGTCTATGGACAAATGTTAGTGTAGGGTCTATGGACAAATGTTAGTGTAGGGTCTATGGACAAAGGTTAGTGTAGGGTCTATGGACAAAGGTTAGTGTAGGGTCTATGGACAAATGTTAGTGTAGGGTCTATGGACAAAGGTTAGTGTAGGGTCTATGGACAAAGGTTAGTGTAGGGTCTATGGACAATGGTTAGTGTAGGGTCTATGGACAAATGTTAGTGTAGGGTCTATGGACAAAGGTTAGTGTAGGGTCTATGGACAAAGGTTAGTGTAGGGTCTATGGACAATGGTTAGTGTAGGGTCTATGGACAATGGTTAGTGTAGGGTCTATGGACAAATGTTAGTGCAGGGTCTATGGACAAAGGTTAGTGTAGGGTCTATGGACAAATGTTAGTGTAGGGTCTATGGACAAAGGTTGGTGTATGGACAAAGGTTAGTGTAGGGTCTATGGACAAAGCATAGTGTGGGGTCTATGGACAAATGTTAGTGTAGGGTCTATGGACAACGGTTAGTGTAGGGTCTATGGACAAAGGTTAGTGTAGGGTCTATGGACAAAGGCTAGTGTAGGGTCTATGGACAAATGTTAGTGTAGGGTCTATGGACAAAGGTGAGTGTAGGGTCTATGGACAAAGGTTAGTGTAGGGTCTATGGACAAAGGTTAGTGTAGGGTCTATGGACAAAGGCTAGTGTAGGGTCTATGGACAAATGTTAGTGTAGGGTCTATGGACAAAGGTGAGTGTAGGGTCTATGGACAAAGGTTAGTGTAGGGTCTATGGACAAAGGTTAGTGTAGGGTCTATGGACAAAGGCTAGTGTAGGGTCTATGGACAAATGTTAGTGTAGGGTCTATGGACAAAGGTTAGTGTAGGGTCTATGGACAAAGGTTAGTGTAGGGTCTATGGACAATGGTTAGTGTAGGGTCTATGGACAAATGTTAGTGTAGGGTCTATGGACAAAGGTTAGTGTAGGGTCTATGGACAAAGGTTAGTGTAGGGTCTATGGACAATGGTTAGTGTAGGGTCTATGGACAATGGTTAGTGTAGGGTCTATGGACAAATGTTAGTGCAGGGTCTATGGACAAAGGTTAGTGTAGGGTCTATGGACAAAGGCTAATGTAGGGTCTATGGACAAATGTTAGTGTAGGGTCTATGGACAAAGGTTGGTGTATGGACAAAGGTTAGTGTAGGGTCTATGGACAAAGCATAGTGTGGGGTCTATGGACAAATGTTAGTGTAGGGTCTATGGACAACGGTTAGTGTAGGGTCTATGGACAAAGGTTAGTGTAGAGTCTATGGACAAAGGCTAGTGTAGGGTCTATGGACAAAGGTTAGTGTAGGGTCTATGGACAAAGGTTAGTGTCGGGTCTATGGACAAAGGTTAGTGTCGGGTCTATGGACAAATGTTAGTGTAGGGTCTATGGACAAATGTTAGTGTAGGGTCTATGGACAAAGGTTAGTGTAGGGTCTATGGACAAAGGTTAGTGTCGGGTCTATGGACAAAGGTTAGTGTAGGGTCTATGGACAAAGGTTAGTGTAGGGTCTATGGACAAAGGTTAGTGTCGGGTCTATGGACAAAGCATAGTGTAGGGTCTATGGACAAAGGTTAGTGTCGGGTCTATGGACAAAGCATAGTGTAGGGTCTATGGACAAAGGTTAGTGTTGGGTCTATGGACAAATGTTAGTGTCGGGTCTATGGACAAAGGTTAGTGTCGGGTCTATGGACAAAGCATAGTGTAGGGTCTATGGACAAAGCATAGTGCAGGGTCTATGGACAAATGTTAGTGACACAGTGTGTACAATAATCATAAAGATATGGGAAAGATATCTAATATTACTGTGTCTATGAATTAAGCCGCAGAAAATTGAAGAGTTACTTCAATCGGCTTCATTGATAACATAACACTAATGTAAAAACCTAGAAAAACACATACTGTAGGTTTTTAATACTGCTAAACTTTTCCAAATAAACAGTGCAGCATACACTTTTCCAAATAAACAGTGCAGCATACACTTTTCCAAATAAACAGTGCAGCATACACTTTTCCGTATTGGTAATTTCTTTTTGTTATCCTGAAAAAATCAGTGAGGTGCTATTATTTTTAAAAAATATCATTGCACATTTCCTACCCTGGCAATGGAGGTCTTTATTGATTAAGTTAGCCTCGTGTGGATATAAGCTATTGAATAGCAGTTTGTTTACTTATACTCACAGGAGGGTGATGTGTTTACTTATACTCACAGTAGGGTGATGTTTCTAGTGTTCATCATTAAAGGCAATTCCAGTGTTTAGACTATCTTGATTGCAGAGTGATTAGATTCACACAAGAGTGGCACCATAGTCTAGAATCCAGATAAGTGGGGATTTTGAATTTGATTTCCCAGGGGAATTAACGAATTCAAAACTCCATTGGCATGGATTCCAGGCTAGTGCTACCACTATCACACACTTCTGAACTCTACCACATGTTACAACTATAGTGTTAGCTTGTGTCTATCTTAGTAAAACCAAGTGATGGTGTGTGTTGAAATCATCTAGTGGTGAAGTCACTTACTGTCAAACCCTTGTTATTATAATGAACTGTGGCACTTGCTACTATTTCTATAATACTGTTACAATAAATAGACTACATTGACTATAGTCTGGATGCCAACATGGTCTCTAACAAAACCCCATCTGGTCAAAGTCCCTCAATCAGCACAAAAAGTTTTTCATCTACATGTAGTCAGTGAACCCCAACTGTTATAGTGACGCAAACAGTATATAAGTAACATCTTGAACTTGAACATTACATAACTGCCCCAATAAACACTAACTTTATGAGAAACTGTGTTATTGGTTAGAATTGTGTGATTAATTAACAAAGACATGATATTAATGACTGTGTGGGTGGCTGTTGATGAATTTCAAATTGCACCTCATGCATGACCATTAGAGTAACGACTTTGACTATGCTTTGAGTGGAGGTGTAAATGTTAACAATTCTGTATAGGAACTAGACTGTGAGTGGAGGTGTAAATGGTAGCGATACTGTATAGGAACTAGACTGTGAGTGGAGGTGTAAATGTTAACAATTTTATATAGGAGCTAGACTGTGAGTGGAGGTGTTAATGGTAACAATACTGTATAGGAACTACACTATGTGAGTGGAGGTGTAAATGGTAACAATACTGTATAGGAACTAGACTATGTGAGTGGAGGTGTAAATGGTAACGATACTGTATATGAACTAGACTATGTGAGTGGAGGTGTAAATGGTAACTATACTGTATATAAACTAGACTATGTGAGTGGAGGTGTAAATGGTAACGATACTGTATAGGAACTAGACTAGTGAGTGGAGATGTAAATGGTAACGATACTGTATAGGAACTAGACTGAGCGGAGGTGTAAATGGTAACGATACTGTATAGGAACTAGACTAGTGAGTGGAGGTGTAAATGGTAACGATACTGTATAGGAACTAGACTAGTGGAGGTGTAAATGGTAACGATACTGTATAGGAACTAGACTAGTGAGTGGAGGTGTTAATGGTAACGATACTGTATAGGAACTAGACTATGTGAGTGGAAGTGTAAATGGTAACGATACTGTATATGAACTAGACTATGTGAGTGGAGGTGTAAATGGTAACTATACTGTATATGAACTAGACTATGTGAGTGGAGGTGTAAATGGTAACGATACTGTATAGGAACTAGACTAGTGAGTGGAGATGTAAATGGTAACGATACTGTATAGGAACTAGACTGAGAGCGGAGGTGTAAATGGTAACGATACTGTATAGGAACTAGACTAGTGAGTGGAGGTGTAAATGGTAACGATACTGTATAGGAACTAGACTGAGTGGAAGTGTAAATGGTAACAATACTGTATAGGAACTAGACTGAGTGGAAGTGTAAATAGTAACGATACCTTATAGGAACTAGACTATGTGAGTGGAGGTGTAAATGGTAACGATACTGTATAGGAACTAGACTATGTGAGTGGAGGTGTAAATAGTAACGATACTGTATATGAACTAGACTATGTGAGTGGAGGTGTAAATGGTAACGATACTGTATAGGAACTAGACTGTGAGTGGAGGTGTAAATGGTAACGATACTGTATAGGAACTAGACTAGTGAGTGGAGGTGTAAATGGTAACGATACTGTATAGGAACTAGACTAGTGAGTGGAGTTGTAAATGGTAACGATACTGTATATGAACTAGACTATGTGAGTGGAGGTGTAAATGGTAACGATACTGTATAGGAACTAAACTAGTGAGTGGAGGTGTAAATGGTAACGATACTGTGTAGGAACTAGACTATGTGAGTGGAGGTGTAAATGGTAACGATACTGTATAGGAACTAGACTATGTGAGCGGAGGCGTAAATAGTAACAATACTGTATATGAACTAGACTATGTGAGTGGAGGTGTAAATGGTAACGATACTGTATAGGAACTAAACTAGTGAGTGGAGATGTAAATGGTAACGATACTGTATAGGAACTAGACTGAGAGTGGAGGTGTAAATGGTAACGATACTGTATATGAACTAGACTATGTGAGTGGAGGTGGGATGTAAATGGTAACGATACTGTATAGGAACTAGACTATGTGAGTGGAGGTGTAAATGGTAACGATACTGTATAGGAACTAGACTAGTGAGTGGAGGTGTAAATGGTAACGATACTGTATAGGAACTAGACTATGTGAGTGGAGGTGTAAATGGTAACAATACTGTATAGGAACTAGACTATGTGAGTGGAGGTGTAAATGGTAACGATACTGTATAGGAACTAGACTAGTGAGTGGAGGTGTAAATGGTAACGATACTGTATAGGAACTAGACTATGTGAGTGGAGGTGTAAATGGTAACAATACTGTATAGGAACTAGACTATGTGAGTGGAGGTGTAAATGGTAACGATACTGTATATGAACTAGACTATGTGAGTGGAGGCGTAAATGGTAACGATACTGTATAGGAACTAGACTAGTGAGTGGAGGCGTAAATGGTAACGATACTGTATAGGAACTAGACTATGTGAGTGGAGGTGTAAATGGTAACGATACTGTATAGGAACTAGACTATGTGAGTGGAGGTGTAAATGGTAACGATACTGTATAGGAACTAGACTATGTGAGTGGAGGTGTAAATGGTAACGATACTGTATAGGAACTAGTCTGTGAGTGGAGGTGTAAATGGTAACGATACTGTATAGGAACTAGTCTGTGAGTGGAGGTGTAAATGGTAATGATACTGTATAGGAACTAGACTAGTGAGTGGAGGTGTTAATGGTAACGATACTGTATAGGAACTAGACTATGTGAGTGGAGGCATAAATGTAACAATACTGTATATGAACTAGACTACATTGATAAGTACAGTAATATTATATTTGTGACCTCATTGGTAAGTTGTGGTAAGCCCTTGTTGACATACTTTCATTCTCAGTTGCCTTTATTCTGTGTAAATAGTTTCTTAGTGTGTATATATTAGTTAACACTAAACAAGCATGCAGCATGGGTTGTTACTACAGATCACAAATACTGCAAGTGTTTGTAAACTCATTTCGCTTTTTTTCCCACTTTTTTCAACAGGTCTAACTTTCTAAAGAAGTGAGTGAACTTTGACACGTAACGAGTGAAGGATGTATGATTGATACAAGTGTGCCAAGTTCTCCCAACAAGTATGAGACATGAGTCATACTCCACCAGGCCAAAGAAATACCTCATGAGCAGGATGTATGAAGTGTATAAATACTGACAAAGTGACACTATAGAATGACACTACCATTACAACTATAGCTTTGTTATTCTCTAAGAATCTTCACAGGCTCAGCATTTAATAGTTGTGCCCATGCTGTCTGAAGAGTGCCGCCACAGGTCAAAACCTTAAATGTTGGGAATCAGTTATGAACACAACTGAGTGGATGACAAGTCTCAATAAGAGACAAAAATAACAAGCTCTGTGTGACCTATGAACCCTGGCTTACGACCTGAAATATGGAAACTGTACATAGATTATATCTGACGTGTTATGGTTAAATGCAGGGGATACAATCAGAAATACAGTTGTATAATGTTGACCATTTTTTCAATTGTTTTGTTTAAAGCATTGAGTCTGTAGTATTTTACAAATGATTTGACAGATCCACAAGTAAAGAGTGGTGATATACATGGAGTATAGTGTTATGGTGCCAAGGTAAATGCTGGTTGTAACATGTCCACAATGACCGCAAGTTAATCTGATGTCAGTAAAACATTAATCTATAAATCAGAAATTATGACCAGCTTTAGGTTCAGGATGTAAACCATTTCAAAATCCTGTTACCACATTGTTTTTGGCTGTCAGTCTCTTATTCTTGCTGACTGAGAAGGGTGGTCATGTGATCATGTGATCATGAGTGCCTCCATAATTGTGTGGACCTCTTTTTTTTTTTTGTCAATTTTAGCACAACTGAACTGAGGTGTGTGTGTGTGTGTGTGTGTGTGTGTGTGTGTGTGTGTGTGTGTGTGTGTGTGTGTGTGTGCGTGTGTGTAAACAACTTAAAGTCAAAAACTGCCAGACTGATTGGCTTGGTAATTGATGGGACATTACTTAGGCCGTTTGGGCTGAAATTTAATTGGGATGCATCTAGGGGTTTATAGATGAAAAAATATTAAGCATATAATGATCTCATTAGTGATATGCACATTAGGTGTAAAAATGTGAATTTTGGTCAAAAAATTATCTCAAAAAGTACTCAGTCAATGAGACTGAAACTTGATGAGATGTTTCTAGAAGTGTTATTCTGCAAACTTGTTAGTCCCCGCCGGACTTAGGTGCGTCCGTCCGTCCGTCCGTCCGCAGCCGTTTCTTGGATATGTCTGGACCGATTTTTTTCAAACTTGGTACAGGGGCAACATACAATGGCATACATATGCGCATCAATTTGTTTCATGATAGGATCCAATATGGCCGCCTAGCAGCCATTTTGTTTGTGAATTTTGCATGTCCAAAGCCATAACTCAGACATGCTTGAACAGATCTCATTCAAAGTTGGTATTAGGACAGTGTTCTATGACATACATGTTCATATTCATTGTTGTGATACCGCCTGGCAGCCATTTTGTTTGCGATTTTTCTATGTCCAAAGCCATAACTCAGACAGGCTAGAACAGATCTCATTCAAAGTTGGTATTACTAGGACAGTGTTCTATGACATACATGTGCATATCCATTTGTTGTCATGATACGATCCAATATGGCCGCCTAGCAGCCATTTTGTTTGTGAATTTTCCATGTCCAAAGCCATAACTCAGACATGCTTGAACAGATCTCATTCAAAGTTGGTATTAGGACAGTGTTCTATGACATACATGTGCATATCCATTTTCATCGTGATACGATCCAATATGGCTGCCTGGCAGCCATTTTGTTTGCAAATTTTCCATGTCCAAAGACATAACTCAGACATGCTTGAACAGATCTCATTCAAAGTTGGTATTAGGACAGTGTTCTATGACATACATGTGCATATTCATTTTCATCGTGATACGATCCCATACCCGACCCATCCTTTATTGTTGTAGGCATGTTCCATGTCCAACAAGCAGACACAACATATCTAAGTCTGTTTGATTTAGGTTCACAAGTGTTGTTGCGTGATCAGAGTAGTGATAATTCCTTAAAACCCAATCATAGTGGGGACTATGTCATTCTCAATGACTTGTTTCAAAATATTTTGACACAAGTGGCCCTAGCAACCATGACCAAGCCCTTAACAACAACCAAATGCCAGTATATTTTGGGCAAATAACAACATCATCTGGTAAGCGAGCGAGTAAACATTCAAAAAATGTATACAAATATGTCTAGCCTAGCAATGTCACCACACCCTTAGCAACAGCAAATGAACACGGTCAGAACACCTATTGTTAGCATGGACTAGCATATGGATAAACATTTGTAAAGCTGTATAGTTGTGCTACAACGCCATTGTCACTAGTTTTCTTTAGGCACACATTCAGAATATCCATAAAATGTAGTCTGGTTGTGTATTATCATTACTTTTATGACTGTGTTTGTGCCAGAAACACTTCATTTACTTAAGTTAAGTTATGTTATATGCAAATTTGACAAAGTGAAAGATGAGGGTATATATATATAGCAGAAGTTTTAACCAGACTTGGACTTGTAATTTTATTTGAACTCAAGCCATATATGTTGGGTTTTATGCTTCTTGTTCAGTTGACTCAAGTTTTTCAGTTGCTTATAGACAGCCCTATTTAGTCCCTATTCAGGCACCCCTCGGAGGGGACTAGTATGTTGGGTTCCAGCCATGTGTTCATATGTTCATCCTCATATCTCTGCCATGCATCAACTGATTTCAACCAAACCTGGCATACACGTAATATGCTATGTGAGATATATGCATGCCACTTTGTTTTATGACCAAATCAAATATGGCAAAATGGCGGCCATATTTGTTGTTAAATTTCACAATATGCATCAGAACTTTTGAAGGCATAATATGTAGTGATTCCATTCAAGTGCCTACACCCATATTATATTTTAAGAACCTGGCAGACCTTTGTCCATGAAAGTATTTTTCAAGGTCAAATAGCCAAATTTGGATTACCTTCATAGCTGTTTGAATCAAATATTTCAAGTAATGATGATCATGTCTTGGTTTTTACTATGTGAGACATATGCATGTCACTTCATTTCAATTCACGATCTTGACCTGAATAGAAAAATGATAGCCATGTTTGTGATAAACAAGCCCACTTTGCCTGTTATCTCAAAAAGTTGTCACATATGAACACCATTCAGGTGTCTACAGTCAGATTATTAATGATCAGCTTTCAAATGAGACATTGACCTCTGACCTTCACAAAGGTGAAATGACCAAAATGTTTCTATGTTAACTCAAGAAGTTGAATAAACAAATACTCCATGTCTATATCCCAAAGATCAGCTTTCTTTCCATATCTTGACCTTTGGCTTTGATCCTCATATTCAAAGTCAAATAGTAAATTGGTCAATAAATTATGAAGGTTTGTATCTAGAGACACCATTCAAATTTGCACAATAACTTTGCCATAAAACACACAAGTTGGGACTATGTCCTCGATTGAAGGCATGTTGTCTATTGTTTTGTTTCTCATTAACTTACATGTAAGTTAACTGAAGTTTTTTTCAGTTTCATTCAGACTACGTACTGGTCAATGTTAGATAAGGCAGTTTGTCTAAAAATGAGTTGTCAATAAATGTCAAAAGGAATAATAATGTATGAAAAAAGGATTTGTTGATGTCATAATATCAACAAACTTGATACACAGTTCTACACACAATTTAAGTATATGAGCAAAACAAGAACTTCAGTGAAAATTTTTGTTGGCATGAAATTTATATACTATGTGACCAGCCTTTGAACTTTGATTAGTGAAATTTACATAATATCTTGTCCACTTAATATCTTGTCCATTTAATATCTTCATCCACATTGATTTAGATGTAAATGTGCAGTCATTTTTGTTGAACAATTACAACAATGCAAGCCACCTTTAGTACTATACTGTTGTAGAAAGTGCCTTCATTTCTATAATCAATTTATTTGATATACAATGTATATGTCATGTATTTGTTAAGAAAGAATTATGAGTATACTTTTACACACATTGTGCCTTTTCAAAAAGACATTAAAAGAAAATCAATGCATGATGGTTGTCAAGCCAACAAATATAATGATTGGCTGATTAGATGTTGCTTCATTACATTTCTGAATCACCACTTTCAGCCAAGAGTGTTCTAAGTCTTCCTGATAGATAGCTTGAAATATTCTGCATCATATGGTTGTTGAAGTTTACTGCCAAGAAATGGTATCTGTCTAAAGTTTTGTTTTTATATTGAAATTTGAAGTAAGCATTGGTAGGTTTCAATCCAAAACTTGTGAAATACAAGAAACTATGGACTTTGATCATGTGTAATTAAAATATTAAGTTAATAAAAACCAGCTTTAAGATGTGAAATTATAAATACAAACAATGAAAGAGGGATTTTATAACTATATACACATTTACAAATTTACAGAATTCATTATATTCTCCTTACAACTCCCAATTTATGGTAATATTTTGAATTAGAGGAATTGGGGAAAGATTGGAGACTGCATTATCCATATAAATTCAGTATCTTAGTATTGGAGCAATGTAAAGACAAAATGATTACAAAGGTCAGCAAAGGTCAGCAAAGTCTAAGAATAATGATTTTGAAAACAAGTATGTTCATCAGTGAATTATCACGTATACATAACAATCATATGTAGTGTACATTGTTTATTTTGAATAACAAATATGAGTATATTATTTCACTACCAAAACAAAATAAGTTGTTCTTCCATCATAGACATTTCATGTCAGAAGTATGAAAATACATACACACATGGTATTTAACACTTGAATATTCTATACAAGTTATTACCCTGTATTTAGTGTTTTCTATATGATTGTATTGTTGTATTATTGTCAATGACTTGCTTCACCACAACCTTAACAAAATAATGTGGATATAATTGACTGCTCCGGACAAAATGTTAGAAGTGTTTCATGGATGTTTGTTTTAAGTCTCTAATGTACGTTTTGAGAAGGGGTGATGTGTTGTTTTTCTACAGTGGTAACAAACACACTGCACTGTAAAATGTGAGATGACAGCAGTAACAAACACACCACACAGTAAACTGTGAGATGACAGCAGTAACAAACACACCACACAGTAATATGTGAGATGACAGCAGTAACAAACACACCACACAGTAAAATGTGAGATGACAGCAGTAACAAACACACCACACAGTAATATGTGAGATGACAGCAGTAACAAACACACCACACAGTAATATGTGAGATGATAGCAGTAACAAACACACTACACAGTAAAATGTGAGATGACAGCAGTAACAAACACACCACACAGTAAAATGTGAGGTGACAGCAGTAACAAACACACCGCACTGTAAAATGTGAGGTGACAGCAGTAACGAACACACCACACAGTAATATGTGAGATGACAACAGTAACAAACACACCACACAGTAAAATGTGAGATGACAGCAGACCACACACATAGCAACAGCCAAATGATTGCAAAGATAAAAGAAATTAATAGACAAGTGAATAAACATTCAAAAAATGTAATATGCATATATGCCAAGCAACAAGACAACACATATAGTAACAGCCAAATGATGGTGTATATTGCAAAGATAAAAATAGGAATTATTAATAATAATAATAATAATAATAATAATAATAATAATAATACTCTTTATTTACACTGGATAAATCTTTAAGTATATAAAAACTTATCTCCCAAGAAGTCCAGTGAGGGCCATCCCTCATGGGTTCAAACCCCAGCCGCAGTGTTAAGAGGCAAGTGGTCTAACCACTCGGCCACTGACAACCCTGGCAATTAGGCAAGTGAATAAACATCCAAAGAGTAAATGCACAAATACCTAGCAACAAAACCACACCAATAACAATTATAGTGAAATTGTGATGTATATTACAAAAATAACAACATGGATGTTAAACAAATGAATAAAAAAAATTTTCCCAAAAACTAGACATAATTGATCCAGCAATGGAGATACTGCCCAGTTAAAGTTTGATGTAAACATTTTTAGCACAACTGCTATAGGCATGGTGGTGTGTGTGTGTGTGTTGTTTACTATTGTATACAATACTGCCTGTTTTCTGTGTTGTTACCATTGTATACAATACTACCTGTTTTCTGTGTCGTTATTATTGTATACAATACTGCCTGTATTCTGTGTCGTTATTATTGTATACAATACTGCCTGTATTCTGTGTCGTTACTATTGTATACAATACTGCCTGTATTCTGTGTCGTTACTATTGTATACAATACTGCCTGTATTCTGTGTCGTTACTATTGTATACAATACTGCCTGTATTCTGTGTCGTTATTATTGTATACAATACTGCCTGTATTCTGTGTCGTTACTATTGTATACAATACTGCCTGTATTCTGTGTCGTTACTATTGTATACAATACTGCCTGTATTCTGTGTCGTTACTATTGTATACAATACTGCCTGTATTCTGTGTCGTTATTATTGTATACAATACTGCCTGTATTCTGTGTCGTTATTATTGTATACAATACTGCCTGTATTCTGTGTCGTTACTATTGTATACAATACTGCCTGTATTCTGTGTCGTTACTATTGTATACAATACTGCCTGTATTCTGTGTCGTTACTATTGTATACAATACTGCCTGTATTCTGTGTCGTTATTATTGTATACAATACTGCCTGTATTCTGTGTCGTTACTATTGTATACAATACTGCCTGTATTCTGTGTCGTTACTATTGTATACAATACTGCCTGTATTCTGTGTCGTTACTATTGTATACAATACTGCCTGTATTCTGTGTTGTTACTATTGTATACAATACTGCCTGTATTCTGTGTCGTTACTATTGTATACAATACTACCTGTATTCTGTGTTGTTACCATTGTATACAATACTACCTGTATTCTGTGTCGTTACTATTGTATACAATACTGCCTGTATTCTGTGTCGTTACTATTGTATACAATACTGCCTGTATTCTGTGTCGTTACTATTGTATACAATACTGCCTGTCTTCTGTGTCGTTACTATTGTATACAATACTGCCTGTATTCTGTGTCGTTATTATTGTATACAATACTAGTCTGCCTGTATTCTGTGTCGTTACTATTGTATACAATACTAGTCTGCCTGTATTCTGTGTCGTTATTATTGTATACAATACTGCCTGTATTCTGTGTCGTTACTATTGTATACAATACTAGTCTGCCTGTATTCTGTGTCATTATTATTGTATACAATACTGCCTGTATTCTGTGTCGTTACTATTGTATACAATACTGCCTGTATTCTGTGTCAGTACTATTGTATACAATACTGCCTGTATTCTGTGTCGTTATTATTGTATACAATACTGCCTGTATTCTGTGTTGTTTCTATTGTATACAATACTACCTGTATTCTGTGTCGTTATTATTGTATACAATACTGCCTGTATTCTGTGTCGTTACTATTGTATACAATACTGCCTGTATTCTGTGTTGTTACCATTGTATACAATACTGCCTGTATTCTGTGTTGTTACCATTGTATACAATACTACCTGTATTCTGTGTCGTTATTATTGTATACAATACTGCCTGTATTCTGTGTCGTTATTATTGTATACAATACTGCCTGTATTCTGTGTTGTTACCATTGTATACAATACTACCTGTATTCTGTGTCGTTACTATTGTATACAATACTACCTGTATTCTGTGTCGTTACTATTGTATACAATACTGCCTGTATTCTGTGTCAGTACTATTGTATACAATACTGCCTGTATTCTGTGTTGTTACCATTGTATACAATACTGCCTGTATTCTGTGTCAGTACTATTGTATACAATACTACCTGTATTCTGTGTTGTTACCATTGTATACAATACTGCCTGTATTCTGTGTTGTTACCATTGTATACAATACTACCTGTATTCTGTGTCAGTACTATTGTATACAATACTAGTCTGCTGTATTCTGTGTCGTTATTATTGTATACAATACTGCCTGTATTCTGTGTCGTTACCATTGTATACAATACTACCTGTATTCTGTGTCGTTACTATTGTATACAATACTGCCTGTATTCTGTGTTGTTACTATTGTATACAATACTGCCTGTATTCTGTGTCGTTATTATTGTATACAATACTGCCTGTATTCTGTGTCGTTATTATTGTATACAATACTGCCTGTATTCTGTGTCAGTACTATTGTATACAATACTACCTGTATTCTGTGTCGTTATTATTGTATACAATACTACCTGTATTCTGTGTTGTTACCATTGTATACAATACTGCCTGTATTCTGTGTTGTTACTATTGTATACAATACTGCCTGTATTCTGTGTTGTTACTATTGTATACAATACTGCCTGTATTCTGTGTCGTTACTATTGTATACAATACTACCTGTATTCTGTGTTGTTACCATTGTATACAATACTGCCTGTATTCTGTGTTGTTACTATTGTATACAATACTGCCTGTATTCTGTGTTGTTACTATTGTATACAATACTGCCTGTATTCTGTGTTGTTACTATTGTATACAATACTGCCTGTATTCTGTGTCGTTACTATTGTATACAATACTGCCTGTATTCTGTGTCGTTTCTATTGTATACAATACTGCCTGTATTGTGTACCATTACTATATTATAGATAAAAATCTCTGTGGTACTTTTGGACAAAATTCATTTGTTATGCCAGTGTCCAACCAAACTCTCCAGAGTCCTTTTTGTCATGAAATAAGCAGCTCCAGATGTTTTGTTATGGTAACATACACATTTGATGAAAATACATGCATGAAATTCCATTTGGATATGTGCATGTCTTACCAAAGTTAGCAAACTTTTCCTCGTCCAAATGTTGTGACTTTCTGTGTGCCAAATATTATTTATATCAGGGAAGTGCTCAAAATATAAAAAAAGTTGTGCACTCAACATTGTGGCCATATAAATGTATTTTCAATTCAAAAAATATTTGGAATGTTTGACATTATTCCTGCAAAACATATACCTTTCATGGAATTATAATTCCAGTAACCTGGCAACTTTGACCTTCCAATAACTTTAGAACTTTGACCATATACAATTATACACAGATTGGGTGTAAGAGTAAAGATATAAGTCCCTGGCGGATGAAGTCCGGGACGGGGACTTATGGATTTGGTTCCGTCTCTCCGTGCATCCGTCCATCCGCAGCCGTTTCTTGGAGATGCCTGGACCGATTTTTTTCAAACTTGGTACAGCGACAACATACAATGGCATACATATGCACGTCAATTTGTTTTATGATACGATCCAATATGGCCGCCTAGCAGCCATTTTGTTTGCAAATTTTCCCTGTCTAAAGCCATAACTCAGACATGCTTGAACAGATCTCATTCAAAGTTGGTGTTAGGACAGTGTTCTATGACATACATGTTCATATTCATTGTTGTCATGATACGATCCAATATTGCTGCCTAGCAGCCATTTTGTTTACGAATTTTCTATGTCCAAAGCAATAACTCAGACATGCTTAAACAGATCTCATTCAAAGTTGGTATTAGGACAGTGTTCTATGACATACATGTGCATATCCATTTTCATCCTGATACGATCCAATATGGCTGCCTGGCAGCCATTTTGTTTGCGAATTTTCCATGTCCAAAGCCATAACTCAGACATGCTTGAACAGATCTCATTCAAAGTTGGTATTAGGACAGTGTTCTATGACATACATGTGCACATTCATTGTTGTGATACGATCCAATATGGCCGCCTGGCAGCCATTTTGTTTGCGATTTTTCTATGTCCAAAGCCATAACTCAGACATGCTTGAACAGATCTCATTCAAAGTTGGTATTAGGACAGTGTTCTATGACATACATGTGCATATCCATTTGTTGTCATGATACGATCCAATATAGCCGCCTAGCAGCCATTTTGTTTGTGAATTTTCTATGTCGAGTCCAAAGCCATAACTCAGACATGCTTGAACAGATCTCATTCAAAGTTGGTATTAGGACAGTGATCTATGACATACATGTGCATATTCATTTTCATAGTGATACAATCCAATATGGCTGCCTGGCAGCCATTTTGTTTGCGAATTTTCCATGTCCAAAGCCATAACTCAGACATGCTTGAACAGATCTTGGTCAAAGTTAGTATTAGGACAGTGTTCTATAACACATGTGCATATCCATTTTTATTGTGATACGATCCAATATGGCTGCCTAGCAGCCATTTTGTTTGTGAATTTTCCCTGTCCAAAGCCATAACTCAGACATGCTTGAACAGATCTCATGCAATGTTGGTATTACGACAGTGTTCTATGACACCACATGTGCATATTCATTGTTGTTGTGATATGATCAAATATGGCCGCCTGGCAGCCATTTTGTTTGCGATTTTTCTATGTCTAAAGCCATAACTCAGACATGCTTGAACAGATCTCATTCAAAGCTGGTATTAGGACAGTGTTCTATAGCATACATGTGCATATCCATTTTCGTCGTGATACGATCCCCCATACCCGACCCATCCTTTATTGTTGTAGGCATGTTCCATGTCCAACAAGCAGACACAACATATCTAAGTCTGTTTGATTTAGGTTCACAAGTGTTGATCAGAGAAGTGATAATTCCTTAAAACCCAATCATAGCGGGGACTATGTCATTCTCAAAGACTTGTTTAGTCATATATGACAATTAGTTAGGATAATTTATACAATGTATGCCATTGATGAAATAATTATTCGAGGAATCCAAAATAAAAGTAACATTTGTCACAGTTTGGTTCTTCTTGAAGTCATTCCCAAGAAGACATGAAAGTAATGTGCATTGCATCTTTTGAATGTTCACATTTTTATGTTAATTTGGTTTCACTTCAAGTGTTTATATTTTACAAAATGTACACCTCAGAAGTTGTGGCATGTTTAGATAAATTTGTCTTTTTTTGTAAAGTAAGTTAAGGTTATTTCACCATTTTATAGCTTCATTCTCCATTTGAAATAAAATAAAAAAACTATTAATCAAAAAATTCACCAGTATCTGAGTACAATGTCATTACAATTGAGATTACTTTCTTCGGTGAATGTCTAAAAGCCTTGCTATGGAAACCTAACCAAGGCAAAACAAGGTCTGGATGCTTATAGACGCAACGGTAGATTTCTGTAAGTTGAAAGAGTTCAGCTTCCACAACAAGTCCTCCTGTACTTTCTGTACAACTTCGTCCAATTTTAGACCTGCAAGCCAAAAACACAGAGTCTCGTAACAATAAATTATGGGTACCATGTCCAGAAAACATCTGCTTGAATGGCCCAAACAACATGACATTACACATACTAAACAAATTGATGTATTATACAAATACACTGTGCAAGTAAATAATCCAAAAGTGCAACCAATCAAGTCTAGTTAGTTTCCCGTCAAAAGTATATGAATAAGGAGTTTCCGCCAAAATCATGAATCATCTTACTTTTGAAAAAGAGACAGATCCTACTGTATATTTAGACTTTCTGTTAGGCTGCATTCACAAATAATGGGAGGGGGGGGGGGTCGGAGGAATTGAGGGGGGGGGGACTTGATAATTTGGAGGACAGTGGAGGGGGGGACTTGAAAATTTTTGGGGTGTTTGGGGGGGGGGGGCCTAAAAATATTTTTCACATTATAATAATGATGAAAACACATTTTGAGATACCCAATATCTTTTTAATAACTTAAGTGTATGTTGAGTTGTTTATCTCGCCAATTGTTGATCACAACTATTAAACCAACTGTAAAATGAACACAGGAAGAGAATGCACAATATAGATAGCCCAAAATCACTGCAAAATGAGTATGACATAGTCTATGGACAATTTCAAAGCATTGCACTATTTATCATACTCGGCATCGGCTGATGGCATGTTGAACAGTCCTGAAGTGAATGTTAATCTTTTAAATAAACGTTTTGAATTATCTTGAACTGCTAACATAAATAAATAGATAAATAAATAAAAACGATACATAAAACTCTTCCAAAAAACATGTATATAAAATCCTTTATGATTTCAGGCAGAAAGTACTTGTGACATTTCTTACAATTTATATTTGTATGTAAACCGGTAAATAAAAAATGTATAAATATAAATAATTTTTGTAAAAATTAATAGTTTAATCGTTTAAAAGTTAAATTTGCACCATCCCTTAATTATTTGTTATCCATTTGTACCTGATTGATTACTGAAAGTTTTGAGCAAAGGACATCAAGCTTTGCATCTGAAGGCACATTTTGATAAATGTGAAATGAGTATAAATAGCCTGTCAGGCTGTCACTGATATTTGGTTGGTGGTGGTGGATCAACAGGTTTGATACTAATACAAATACATAGTTACCAATAAGATTGTTGTTGAGACCCTTCATGGACTAATAGTCTTTGCAAATTAGGCTCATCTAAAATGTCTAGAGATGCAGAGCTCATTGTGTAGTACTATTGGGTGAAACTTTCCCCTATCCAAAAAATAAAACAATGCAATATGTGTAATTATTAAATATATGAAAAAACAAGGCAATATTTAAAATAACCCCTCAGCAACATGAATGTGTCTAGTCTCTACAACCATCTACTGCACTTCTGTCCATTTTGTCACTCTCAATAGCTTACTCCTCATTCTCATAACTTGGTAAGGAGTGGAGCTATTGTCAAACTAAAAGTGAAAGAACTTTGTAAATATTTAGCAAAACACAACATTCCCATAGCACCAGGAAAGATAAAAGCTGACAAGATAGAAGCTACCGGTATATTAGATCCCACTTCTACCACCGACAGAACATAAGTGATTCTTCAACCATGCAGCTCTGATACTGACAGTTATTCTGACAGTGACAATGATTCACCTGACTCAGATATAGTGGAAAGGGAGTTTGGGTCACCTGAAGTCAGTGAGAGTGAAATTTATATGTATACAAGATCAGGCCGGAGAGCAACAACATGGAAGACCAGAAGAATTGATGAATAGTTGTACAAAAGTCAATTACAAAAGAATTGTTGCAAACTGAAACATTATATACAATAATGGCCACCATTTTACCTGTTATTTCCATGGATCTGCATCATAGTTACCATGGTGTGTATTTATTTGCTTGGAATACATACAAGACTGTCAGTGTTTGGCTTACAGAGTTGCCCTATTTTAAAAGTTTACATGTATTTTTTTTTTAAAGTTTGAATGCAAATTTGTATATGCTGTTTGCAAAATTATACGACCAGTGGTAGAATACGCTTGTCCACTGTGGCATAATGCACTTACAAGTGATCTAGCACAACAAATTGAGATGGTACAAAAAAGAGCATTCCGGATCATTTTTCCTCAGACATATCCGGAATGTATCCCTACCAATATCAAAACTCTAACGCAGAGGAGAGATACAATATGCCAATCATTTTTTGGGAAAATATGCATTAGTAATGACAAATTAAATTACTTGATCAATCCAACCTCAACAAGGAAGACCTGTCACTCAAAAAAGTGTAGTATTCTCAGATGTAGAACTGAACGATTCAAAAACAGTTTCATATCATACGCTTTGTACAATTACCAATGATGGCTTGACAGAATGTTTTCGAGCTTGTATAACAGTAATCAGTATATTTTTATGTCTTACCTTTCTTAAGCTTTGTAACCTTTCATTAGGAATCATTCTTAAACATTTTAGCCTAAATGTCTGTACTCTTTTAGTCAGTGTTTTCCTGTGTATTTGCGATTTTAAATTGTATGATTTCAACCACCTCCTTGTGTTTGGTTGCAAAATAAAGATAATAATAATTAAATTAATAATAATAATTAAATTAAAAGACTGTACAGTAGTCTAATTGTCTCTAGAGCCATTAATTTTAAAAATACTATGCAAAAATAATATTGGAAAGTATTCATGTAAATTTGTTAACAGGGTAGGAGTATGGCTTTAAAAAATGATTCAGCAAAAAAAAATTAGTGAAACTGGAGAACTAAAAATCATGTCAAAATTTGACAGCCTTTTAACAAAAAAGGGTACAAAACATGTATATACACAAGTTCCTGTATAAACAACAACTTACATTAATTACCCTGTGTTCAGCTTCAATATACACTCAAGTAATGTTAAAGTCTGTGCAAATGAGTAAAATCTAGAGATTCCAAATGTAAACATGTCCATGCAATTACATTAGAGACAATGTGTGTGTGTGTGGTGGGGGGGGGGGGGGGCTTGAAAATTTCTGACCATGTGGAGGGGGGGATCTGAATTTTTTGGGGGTTATAAAGGGGGGGGGGGACTTGAAAACAAAATCTAATTTTGTCATGATTCCTCCAACCAACCCCCCCCCCCTCCATTATTTGTGAATGCAGCCTTATACCTCTGTCTCTTTACAACTAGTAGTAAAACAAGCGACCTATCGGTCAGAATAGCTCTGCTGTTTTTTTTAGCTCCGCTGTCAGCAAAAGCTGAAAGCGTAGCTTTAGGTATAGGTGGCTATAAGAGGTATAGAGTAGAGTGAATCATAGGTGTCCGTCAACTTTTTATATTTTCATCATCCTCTAAAAGTAACAGCCAGAATACTTCGATATTTGGTGTGCATGTTCCCTGAGGGGAGACTATTCAGATTTGTTCATGCCAAGTTGATCTGTGCCATTTTCAATTCTTTATGATTTTTTTTTCAAAAATGATATTTTCATCATCTCCTCGAATACTACTCGTCAGATTGCTTTGATATCTGGTGTGTTGATGCACAGAGGGTAGCTTACTTAGATTTGTTAATTTCAAGTCAGCACGTCTTTTCTATTTTTGATGATTTTTTTTGGTAATTTGAAAAAAAAATGAATATGTTAATGAGCATTATGACCGACGCCATATTGGAAATCAGACCACGAGACTTTAAGTAAACTGCCACTTTTCAAAAGACACTATTGACGTCAAACAAGCAATGTAATATGTGCTATAGTCATAATTCTACGCATTGTGTGCCCAAATGACAAGCGTTTGTTCGAAACAGGGTTGTAAACTTCAAATCCAAATTCTGCACCCCTTCTACATAATCAGCCAGTCCACAACATCCTCATTTGCATATATCTATCCTTCAGTTTGCGACCATTACACTTTGAATGGCTGCTCACAGGCCTTATTTTTGGGTATTTTCAACTCGCCGTAACTTTCACTAGAGTCCTCCATTTTAGATACTGTAAATGCCTAAACCTCAACTGACATCTCTTCGTTTGTACCAGCAACACAGATTTTGGCATTACATTTAGGAATACCGATTATCCGATGAATTCGGGACACATACTTGAGGCCCTGAAACTTCGACCCGGTTTTTCGCTCATACTAGGGGAGTTTTACAAATTTCACAAAAAGGTGGATTTTTATGTGTTTTAAATAACTATGGCAAGTAAATTTAGTAGGATCGTTGTGTAATGCTCCGTTCAAGAATTTTCGGTAGAAAACGACTGATTTGACCAGAAGCTGAAGATGACCTCGTTTGACCGGGCGATTTTCCACAGCAAGTAGTAACACGGGACGTTCTTGGTACTCACTAAAATCACTCTTCAGACCCATTATAAAAGTGTGATGTTTTCAGATAACATGTAACTTGTGATTAATTCTATATTGTCGTGCAATTTGGAGTGACAGTGAACCAGAATGAAGACAACTCCATATTTATTTCAAACACTGTTGTAATTGAACTGTCTATTTCGTTGTAGTTGTTTGTGCATCATCAACTCCTTACTGTAATTTTATTCTCTTTTTTATGTTTTGGAGCTTCTTCTCTTTTTTTTTTTTTGGAGCTTCTTCTCTTTTTTTTGTTGCTTTCTGTGAGTAGTTTGTCTTAATTGGGGGGGGGGGGAGGAGTAATAAGATGTTATGTGGTCTTATTTCTAGCTTAAATACTACATAACATTTCTGGTACACATTGATCTAACTATTGCATTTTTAAAAGACAAAAAATTACCTTCCCATAGAGCAAGTCTTTATAGTGTTGTCCTTAGTGCATATTAGAATGTATTTACAACATAAAAATAAATAAATGCCTAAACCTCAACTGACATCTCTTCGTTTGTACCAGCAACACAGATTTTGGCATTACATTTAGGAATACCGATTATCCGATGAATTCGGGACACATACTTGAGGCCCTGAAACTTCGACCCGGTTTTTCGCTCATACTAGGGGACATCCAATTTGAAGGTTACCAGCAGTTACAGCAAAATTTGTTACTAATTACATGTACAAGTCACTTCGTCTATTTTCGTGTCTATGTACTTCCGGGTTGACATAAACGTTAAACGTGATACAGTCGGCCCTATAATTACTAAGAAATGACAAAACCGTTCGCAAAATAAAGTTCAGGATTTTAATTTTTCAAACTGAATACCAAAACATGAACACGGAACACGGAACACGGAATCGTGTCAGTGCATGGATGTGTGAAGCTCAATCATAACAATGGTGGCTGTCAAAATCGAAGACGCAATTTGACCGTGTTGCTATTTCAGTGAGTTTATTCAGCAAGAAAACAACGTGTTCTATGTTTTTGTACTTCCTACATGATGTGATGATCGTTTTTTTTACCGGTACAACTTACAGCCTACAATGAAACTGCTAACTTACTTAGTAACACTGACCATGGATGTATTAGTGATACATCACTAATACCTAGTTCCGTTGAACGTGGCCGGGCGAACGCCGACATCCAATTTGTACAGCGGTTTTACAAAGGGAGCTCGTCAATAACCTACCGAATAATTAACTCAGAAACGTAGTTTAAATACTAACTGATCTAAGAATTACTGTTCAGAAAGACTACGCATCCGTACATAAATACGAATTCATGCGACAAAGATTTCAACTTTACTATTTACTTGTTACAGTGTAGAGGACTTATTATACACATATCATCGTACAACTAATTTTATTGGCTATAATATTAGCTACATTTGAAAGGTCTCACTTGATTGGCTCATCGTTTGCTATTCCCGTTTTCAAGAGACACCCCGCCAGAATAAAGTGCCACGTAGTACAGCAATGGCGCGAGATCGTCTGTTGGGCGACTTTCCCACCGGGTGTGCTTTTCGAAAACTACACAACACATGCTTTTATGACACGGAATCATAGAAAATCTACCCCGTTTCCAAACTAATCGTAATTTTATCGCGAATAGACAACCGGAGTTGGTCAAAATAGCAAATTAAAAATCAAATGAATTTTACTATGACCGTGAATTCATCATATAGCCGGTGGTTTGAATTCTGAGCTCCCTGATATACCTATCGAAAAGTCACTATCCCGTCGGACTACCTACAATGGGCATTTTAGTAACCTTTACTGGTTCATGGTCCTTACAGAAAGTTACTAGACTCGCGGGATAGCGGACCAGCGTGTATGTCGAACCCTTGCCATACGTTACAGCATAGACCCTCCTGGTTACAGTGGTAACACTCGTTCATGTTCGATTACCTTTCATAAAGAAAACACAACGAAATGGTTGAAGTGATCTTTTTTTTAATTTCTTTTCATCACAACAACAAAATCTGCGCGATCAAAAGTGTTGTAAACTAAACCAGAAAGAATTATCGGGCTGGCTAAACTTCCCGATGAACTGGAGTAAGGTCCAAGTCCAAGTAAGCCCCGATAGTACGTGAGAAAATCGTCTCAAACTAGCGATACAACTTTCAAAATATAACTTGACATGTCTTCATTTGTTAGAGTTATACAATTCAAGACGGGGTTTCACTCGAAAACAACAATTCTGTGAATAATGACACTGAACGCAGCGATTTCTCGGACGATGTTACCACTGCACTGTAACGTATGGCTGACAACGACTTGCTTCTGGGTTAGTCCCTCGTGCATCCGGGTACTTGGGATTGTCGTCCATTTGACGCTGTAATTTTGCCACCAATATTGATCGTCCAAAAACAAAACTCCATAAATGAACCACAAAGTACTTTCCCTTTCAAAATGTGGTAATTTTAGAAAGAGTATTATCGTTTTTATTGACGACTGACTCTGTCAAAAACACTTCAGTTCAGGCATGGAAGACTTCTCACAATGATCATGAGCTAAGAGGTGCATATACTGGAATGAACCATTCTGTAGGAGGGGTGGTATGTGAATTGGATTTGAAGTTTACAAACCTTTTTCGAACAAATATTTGTCATTTGGGCGCACAATCGTAGAATTAAGACTATAGCACATATTACATTGCTTGTTTGACGTCAATAGTGTATTTTGAAAAGTTGCACTTTACCTAAAGTCTCGCGGACTGATTTCCAATATGGCGTCGGTCATTATGCTCATTAACATATTCATTTTTTTTTCAAATTTCAAAAAAAAAATCATAAAAAATAGAAGAGAAGACGTGCTGACTTGAAATTAACAAATCTAAGTAAGCTACCCCCTGTGCATCAACACACCAGATATCAAAACAATCTGACTTAAAGTTTATGAGGAGTTGATGAAAATGTCATTTTTGGAAAAAAAATCATAAAAAAATTGAAAATGGCACAGATCAACTTGGCATGAACAAATCTGAATAGCCTCCCCCCAGGGAACATGCACACCAAATATCGAAGAATTCCGACTGTCACTTTCGGAGTAGATAGTGAAAATATAAAAGTTTGACGGACACCTATGATTCACTCTACTCTCTATACCTCAATACCCACCTATACCTAAAGCTACGCTTTCAGCTTTCGCTGACAGCGGAGCTAAAAAGTTGACGGACACCTATCATTCACCTATACCTCTATACTCTATACCCACCTATACCTAAAGCTACGCTTTCAGCTTTCGCTGACAGCGGAGCTAAAAAAAACACGTTAGTGGAGCTCTGCTATTGGTCTTTTGTGTTTTCTGTCAAGAACCCCTTAAACGCCAGATCTTTCCTGTCATGGAAAAATCTACCAGAGCATGTTGTAAATGCTCCAACATTAAAGTCGTTGAATTCAAGACATGACAAACCCTGGAAGACTACCATTTATGTACAGCAGTTATGCCGATTCAACTCTGATGCACTGGAAAGTACACACTGGAATAGGAAATTAGAAATATCGTTGGTACTTTATACAAGTCGTTGACCCCCAACAACAGTATCACATGATGACAATAACCATGGTGACATGCTAATTTGTTAAGCACTAAAAGTTTTAATTTCTAACGACAACTAAATAATGATGAAAGCATCGGCCTGCAACTTTGGCCGGTTCCTGTTGTTCGAATAAGCAGTTCTTTCTACAGCTGAACACCTACCTCTTTTCCCTTTTGGTTAACAAAATAACCACTATATATCTCTTTAGCTGTAGAATCAATATTCAGGACAAATAATTTCGGTATACGTATAAATGTATTTATCAACGCAATAACGACTGGTTCGGTTAAGCGATATCACTCGCACAGTACAAGCCAAAAGTCTAGTTCGCTTAGAACTAACAATCCACGAATCCATGCCCTCCTGTGATACGAGCCAAACGTACAGGTTTCGTGTACGAAAGTCTGAGCAAGCATGCATACTTTTGCCGCTCTGCATCGAAATTCTTCGGCCTATGAAGGCCACCAATGCCTGCACATGTTCATGTAATCATGTAATTTGCCTGTTGCGACGTTAATGTTTTTGTGATATTATTTTCCTTTCTGGTTGATAACAAGATATCTCCATATCCATTGGCCAAATTCGAAGAACACATATCACAATAGAAATAATTTCGAAATATCATTTATTGAGAGACAGATTGTGTGTAATAAAACATTACAAAGTCCAAAGTCTTGTTCATTTAGAGCCAACAATCGAGACTCAAAACCGAATCCAAACCTGAAATTTGCATGTTGCAACAATGTTCACACTCAGATATCTTTCTCTTTTACTACGTGGTTGACAAGACAACCACCATATTACATACACCTTGGCCAACGTGAAGGAATAACTAATCAGTACCAAAGATGTTGGAATATTTATCATCGTTAGATCAGAGAGATTTAAAAAAAAGGGGGGGGGATCTCGATATTACGACACCAAAAGTCCAGTCCACTCAAAGCCAACAATCTATAGGCTGATAATCAAAACCCAACTTGCCCTCCCTACGAGGTAAACGTACAGATTATGTGAACGATATCTGACAAACTTTACCGACTTGCATCGAAATTATTGTTCTATGCACGACAGCTACCGCGAAAGTTAACAAAGGTGCTGGAATGAATGCATGAATTATGACTAGGCAAAACATCTCAAACAGTAGTGACTGACGGGAGACAAAAAAAATAAAGAGGCAAAAACTCCACAGAGAAAATCCGACGTTCTAAGCCCGAGAGGGAACTATTACCAAATATAAACTCCCCAACAAGAACCGAAACTAAGCCTGTCAATCCATTGCTACAAAGAGAAGAGTCACTTAGCTTATTTGCTGTGTCATTTGGTGCCATCTTACTTTGGAATATATGACAATCCGTTCTCCGATGAGGAAAGCTTTCATGAACCTGGGCTTCTCTTGTTGTAGGCTGACTCCATGCTACAAACAGGAAAAGGAAACATGGGCGTTACTTTACGATTTTGCTGTAGTATTTGGTACACAGCCTTGTTGTATCCTAACGGAACAATTGCCTAACTCTCCGAGAAAACAAAACTTATTAAAGCCTGCAAACCCAATGCTACAAACAAACATACGGGAATACAGGAAAAATTCTGACACTAGGTTTATCAGCCTATAATTTTAAAATCAGATCGTTGTCAGCCATATACAGCGCTGAGAGTGCGTAGTAATGTCTAAAGTTGATGGTTGAGAGCCAATGGCAAATTTGTATGGTAAGTTTTTCCACAGTTTATCAAGTTGTCACTCAAAGGTGCAGAGACCACTGACTGTGGCATACTGTTCCATGTATTTACACTTCTGTTCACAAAGTAATGCTTTCGTATGTCAAGCCTTGTATGTTCCTTGAAAAGTTTG
Source organism: Glandiceps talaboti (assembly GCF_964340395.1). Classification (NCBI taxonomy): domain Eukaryota; kingdom Metazoa; phylum Hemichordata; class Enteropneusta; family Spengelidae; genus Glandiceps; species Glandiceps talaboti. The sequence goes on along the minus strand of NC_135555.1, from coordinate 26,701,382 downwards.
TACTGGTGCCCTCTAGTTGTACCGACATTGAACCTAATAAAATCAGTTACACTTGAATCATATTTCTTTTTGATGCAATTTTGTATAACTCTATCATATCTCCCCTTAAGCGACGATAACGTAAGGTAAGTAAATCAAGACATACCAGTCTTCCTCATATTGGGCCAAATTTAAGTCATACTTATAGTTCTTTGGCTTTATTCTGACTTTGCAATAATGTTCGGAGCAGAGTCACGAACTCTTGTGCATAATGCTTGTATCTTCTCTTGTGTAAGAACATCGGCATTAGTAGCCCCCAAAGGTTAGACACCTCTTACATCCTCCTCTCTTATCCTTAGACTTGGTTTCTCTACTTTGATGACCTTCCGGTCCCATAGATGACCCTGTACCAAATAAATAACATTTTGATCAGCTTTAGCCTCATTCTTATGTTCTGCCTGTAACACCTTGTCAGCTTCTCTTTGCTGTTGAGTCATGTCATGTCTTACATTTATATTAGTATATGGAAGTGAAGCCTTGCTTATATTAGTATATGGAAGTGAAGCCTTGCTTATATTAGTATATGGAAGTGAAGCCTTGCTTATATTAGTATATGGAAGTGAAGCCTTGCTTATATTAGTATATGGAAGTGAAGCCTTGCTTATATTAGTATATGGAAGTGAAGCCTTGCTTATATTAGTATATGGAAGTGAAGCCTTGCTCAGATTATATAAATTCTTCATAACTTTAAGTTTATCTTCTACACTCTGAAATGTGACCAGGACAGGTCTTTGTCTTGCATGTTCCTTATTTTGTTCTCTGAAGTTAGTTTACATGGGGATAACCATATTCTATTCTGTTCAAACATAAAAAGTTACTAAACTTATTTAATTGCTGGCACTATGATGGTGCTTAAAGCCTGAGGGAACAATTGCAAGACACACTATAAAAAGCTTAAACTAAATAGCCTACAAAATCCAATGCTGTCAAACGGAAAAAGAATCACGTGAGTTACTTATCTTATTTGCTGTAATATTTTGGCACTGGGTCTTTTGTCCAAATACCAAATTTTCTGCAGAAAAAGATGATGCTCGTCTTATCATTGTCAAAAGTCTATAGGATCCCCTTCGGGATACGGTGCGTTTCGGTCTGATCTGTTATCTTCCTGTAAGCTGGCTTTGCTTTTGATATATGTTGCTTGTTGTCGGATTCCTCTGCTAATTCGTTAGCTTCTGAGTCATTTTTTGTCTACTGTTTACCACCGAATTGGGTTTTCTGACTTATTTAGTTTTTGGCGATGGGTAACCAACCCTTACAGTGTTGTTTGGCCACTGGAAGTCACGGCTTTCGAATTGCTTATATTGAGATGTAAGAATCAGATCTGCTAAATCATCAGCAACATTTGATTGTATTATTTAAACTGAGCTTCTCAGCCCTACTTCTTGAAGACTAGTTTCAGAATATTTCAGTTCTTTGATTGCCGACAATGGTGTAAATACAAATTGGCGTTGACCTAGCTGCAATAATTGTAGCGTTTGCTGTGATTTTGAGGGCATCTTCGTCTGTTTTTGTGCCGTTTTGCGTTCTGATGTTTAACCCGAATCAAACGCTACAATTCCTGTAACGCAAACGCAAATAGATGAGACCACGTTGAAAACGTGAGCGAGATGTCAGCGACAGCGTACTACCCGTTTCAAAATGCTGCATGCATTGCTACATTTGCCGATTTTGACGGAATTGGGGTACCTCTGAACATTTCTTGGGTCTTGAAGGCTCCGTAATTAATGCTGGCGTTAGGAAATGTCTGATGTTTTGCAAAGGGTAATTTAGCTGGGAATTTCGCAGAAAAATCCGCCCAACTTTGCGATCGATTCAGATCTGAATCGGTTCCGTCTATTTGCGTTTGCCTTTAACAGGAATTGTAGCGTTTGATTCGGGTTAAACATTGAGGTTTACCTGAATCAAACGCCACAATTCCTGTACCAGGGCCGTAGCCTGACCAAATCACCGGGGGGGGGGGGGGGGGCAGAACTTCATGCAAGTTTAATTTGGTTCCAAAAAATCCCAAATAAAGAGCAAAACATTTCCAGACTTTCAGACTTTTGATGGCCCAATGACTGCTCAGCCCATTCCCATGGTCATAAACTTTTGTTCAATTCTTTTTATTGCACATTGGATATGTAACAGCTTAATTTAATCTCAATTCATGCTTGTATGCATCATCAGAGCCAAGTAAACCACTGTATAAGATATTATATAATTTGGAATAGACTCAAATGTATATTGTAACTTGTGTTATAGTATACATATATAGTTGGATCAGACCATACATTAGCAAACTCAACTTAGACAAACATGACCTTAAGTGACCTGACCTGACATAACTGGCCACAAAACATAAAAGCTTAAATAAGACCCTAAGTGACATGGTTCTAAGAGAGGTTATGCATTCATTATTTGACCTGTTTCTATCAATATCAAATACAACTAATTTAGCATAATGTTTTAGTGCTTTCATTTGTGTCTGTGAGATAATATGTTTTATGTAGGGTGAAAGCAACACTCCAACTTCCATCCAATTCTGAGGTACAGTCAAACCTGTGTATAGTGGTCACCCAAGGGACTGAGGAAAAGTGACCACTGTAGAGAGGTGGCCTTTCTGTAGAGGGTTGATTGTTTTCTTTTGGATGGCCAGGGCATTGAATATAGGAGAGGGAAAGAAAAAGAATACAACATGTACATGTAACTCTGTCTCTTCTAATAGTTTAATTTGTCATGAAAAAAACTACAGTTTTTGATTGCTGTCTATATAATTCTTTAAGAGATACCTTATTTAGTAGAGTGTGTGCTTTATACCCAGAATTCAGTGCTTTTCAAATTATCGATAAGATTGAACTACTGATGATCAAAACACCTGACCTGTTGGCAAACTTTATCTTTGATGCTTATAATAAGAGAAAGGAGAAAATGTATAATTTGTAAGATATACTCCTCACACTTGAAAAAAAATGTTTCTTTCTTTATGTATTTATTTATTTATTTTGCAACAAATTGGATTTGTGTCTTATAAGCCCAAGGGGCTGGATGTGGCAAGTTTTAAGAACAATTGTACCAGATCATATAAACAAATGTATACTTTAAGTCCACATAGGACACGTTAATAAATAAAATACAACAACAACAACAACAACAACAACAACAACAACAACAACAACAACAGTATCACAAGTATCACAAATCTGTTTTGCAGACATTCTCTGTAAATTTGCACTTTCTAGTAACTTTCCATGTCTCAGCACAAAGTCTTTCAAGTCAGTCACAGTCTGGATTGCCTGGCTATAGTTCTGGACGGCTGGACTGTCTTCAGGTGGTGGAATGTTTTCTTCATCACTGTCTCCTGCTGATGCTTCGTCTTCTTCTATCTGGTCCAAGATATCACCTGCAGATTGATCCCAGTTTCTCTCGACTCCTCTGTACTACATGTAGCAACCTCCAGTTCTATATTAATGATGTCTTCTAAACTGCAACCAAAGAGCTCCTCAGCCAGTGGATCTAAGTGGGCCACATCTATGAATCATCTTCACTGTTAGTCACTTAATCTGTGAAATAAAATAAAAAAGTTAACCCACTAGTGATTACAATGATGAAGGATAACGAAAAGAAATAAAGAGTGAAACAAAGATTAAAAAAACACAAAGAGACTGTTAGGGAAAAACTGACATAAACCCAAAATGAGAGAGAGAGAGAGAGAGAGAGAGAGAGAGAGAGAGAGAGAGAGAGAGAGAGAGAGAGAGAGAGAGAGAGAGAGAGAGAGAGAGAGATGACTCCTTAAAACTACACTTACATCAACAAGCCTGCAGGACATGTGCCCTTTGTTTTATTTGAAATATTTGCCAAATTATATTCAATTTGAAGCATGTATTTGTAAGATATGGCCTAATTACTGAAAGTCATTAATTGTGGAAATGAATTAACCGTTTTTTAGAACATGAGACACAGACAGACTTTACATCCCTGAATTATAACCTTCCCTTATGGAAGGTAAAAACATCCATTTTTGTTCATGATCTAAACACCAACCAAACAACAAACAAAACAAAACATGTACAGGTAATATGTTCACATATACTGGGTTTGTTGTGTTGACAAAGTATTACACAATGCATGCAATAAAGTAATATAAAATGAATACGTATCACATCGATTAAAATCTGTATATGATAACAAGAACAAAATTATTACTTACCGATTTTGATTTCCTTTGGAAATCTTGTACCACTCGTTTTACATGGTTTACTTGCCATAACATTGTGACGACTAATGAGTATGCATTGCAAACGTATGGAAAAGCCCTCTAAGTAACCGATATTGTATTTGATACTCTCTAAGATACAAATATTTATTCAACCGCGGTGGAACCAGTGTGAAAATGCGTCCAAACAATGACTCCTTTTCAGGCGCATATTGACTAACTGGCACCAGCCATCCATCCATCCATCCATCCACCCACCCACCCACCCATACAGTGATGGTTGTTTTGTACATAGACAGAATTGCACATGTTTTTCTAGGCAAGGAGTTATCGTCGGTGTTATTTTCGCAATCAAATGTATTTATTGTGATGTCATTCCAGCGGTGTTATTCGTTTAAATTTGTTTGTGTTGTGACCTAGACGAGGTGGAGAGGGGCCGGCTGCGCAACTCTGTCTAAAATGAAATCAGGTGATTCTGCTGAGACTTCAAAAAATCCACACCTAAACTTTTGACATTCTAATGCGAGACCCTTGATCTATGCATTGATTGAGACGGCAGTTGAAATAGTTAAGACCTGATCAAACAATTGATTATTTTAGAAATAATAATAATTGTAAGCATAATTTTGAGAATGCAACGAATATTCTGAGCAAAATTTAAGTAAAATCTACCCCTGAACTTGGGCAGGTCTTTCAAAATACATTCCAACCTAGAAAAGGATACCTTTTCTTATACATAATGAGCACAAAAACCCCATCCTTTCCAGCACACTTTGACTGAATCGACCTAACATTACGTTTGTGTTAAGGGACCGGTCAGTTTCTCCAGCCGGGGGGGGGGCAGTGGATTCTTAAATCGGGCCGACAAAAGTCACTGACCCCCTATCTGTAAAACCAAAAACAGACTGACCCCCCTATCACTTAATTCTAAAACATGATGACCCCCCCCATATATATATATATATATATATATATATATATATATATATATATATATATATATATATATATATATATATATATATATATATATATATATATATATATATAATATTCACATGACAGTCACAGGTATTTTTTTATCGTGACTCAGTGTGGACTGCTTGACTGTCTTGCATCTACTTTATAAGATCCCGGGTTAGCACTATCATGATTATAATTATTGACTACACAGGGTAAATATATTCCAAAAGGAGTTTAATAGCATCTTGGCAGTGAAAGGTAGGGGGAAACCTTGAGAAGGGAATATGTACATCTCTTATGGGGGTCCTAGGGGGTCTCCCCCTAGAAGCCCAGGAGGTTTTTAACTCCGAAAAGTCAATTTTGACATTTTCAGAAAATAATTTCCAAGCTTTACAACACAGCACCAATATGAAAAAAAGCAACTACATAGGGTTGAAATACTTTTACTTTGATAGCATCTTGACAGTAAGAGGTAGGCGGAAGAGCTTGAGACTGGGATATGTACACCTCGTGGGTGTCGTGTGTGTGTGTGTGTGGAGGGGGGGGGGGTCCTAGGGTTTCCCCCTAGAAGCCCTGGATGTTTTTTACTCTGAAAAGTCAATTTTGAGACTATTCAGACCCTTTCAGACAATAATTTCCAGCTTTACAAGACAGCACCAACATGTAAAAAGCAACTACATAGGGTTGAAATACTTTTGAAATATACTTTGATAGCATCTTGACAGTAAGAGGGGAAGAGCTTGAGACTGGGATATGTCCACTTCATGTGGGGGGGGGGGGTCCGAGTGGATCACCCTCTAGAACCTTGGAGGATTTTTACTTTTAAAGCCAATATTTAGGCTATTTAGACCCCTTTCAAGCAATAACTTACTCCATGCTTTACAAGACAGCACCATCAAGTATCAGAAACTATTCTTTATAACTTACATAGGGTTGAAATATGTTCTTAACCAGATTTAAACTGAATGCCTTCCGTAAGGGTATAGTCTTGCAATTTCATGATGTATGCAAGAAATTTAGCTCTATATCTGTGATTTTTCAAGACCCAATGAAAGTTAGTTGTCAAAAATGTTGTTGAAATGCCCGCCTCCTATTCTCAGCACAGGAAAGCTTGCCATCCTCGACTTCACTCGGCTTTCGTGATCCCCTACATACCCGGGATATGGCATGTGCGTTTTCAATCTGATTAAAATCCGATGTAGCTGTCGGCTAATCGTGCATTGCTATCTTACCATCGTTATTTAGCTTGAATTGACCTTCGTAGTAGATGTTTACGTTTTTAGCCTCCTCTAGAGGAGGCGATCAGGCTAAAAACGTAAACATCTACTACGAAGGTCAATTCAAGCTAAATAACGATGGTAAGATAGCAATGCACGATTAGCCGACATCTACATCGGATTTTAATCAGATTGGTGCGTTTTGAACTTCCTTCTGCCCCACCACGAGTTTACAAGTCGGTCTGTCTACTCGTTGCATGTAGACTATTTCACATTCCTTTAATCACTACGGGAAAATTGTCAAGATTTTGTTGAGTGGCGTGCCCTCACTGTACACTACTTCGAGGTCAATGTATAGGTCACCATTATTGATACATTGTCGCGAAATTTTCTTCATAGGCTAGGCGAGGCTTGGTCTTGTTTCCATATTTTGACCATACACATTTGGGTATCAATTATAGATTATTACACTTGATAAATATGTGAGAGTGTATTTATATCCTGAGATACAGAGCTAGATAAATGATTATGTACAAGCCTTGCAACAAACAGCGGTAGAACATGGTCAATATAATACTTCCTAAACTTCTAATAGAAAATCTAAAAAGACACGATTTCTCTTTATTCGTCTGTGCATTAGTGTGTGAAATTTGAAAATGATATGTCCATATTTGACGAAATTGAAACGATGATAAATATTTCACCTGTTTGTGAACACTGTGCTTATTGTAAACCTATTTTAAGGCCAAGAAAAAAAGTTGTTTTCTGGTCACTTAAATATCTTGCCTCTGTCTTAACTCTTTTTTCTCGTGTTTGTCAAGCCAATGCAGAGTGCAGATCCAAGGGAAATACAAATTAAGGTTGGCACGAAACCCCTGAAAACAGAGTCTTTCTCAGTGTAGAGCCAGCTAACTGTAGCTTCATGGTTTACCTTACATCGACATTATGGTGGCACACTTTCGACACGACGATCGATCGATTAATTACTCAAATTGGTCATTAATATTCATCGTATTATTATCAAAACCTAATCAGTTCTTGCCATTACCCTACGAAACATGTCTATCAAATTTTGTTCGAATTGATGCAGCCGTTTGTTTGGAAATGGTGATACAGACACACACACACACACACACACAAACAAACCAACCACAGACTTTTCAAGCCCTCTTATATCTCCTTCCATACGAAAGGAAACAAGTTAAATGACATCATTATACACATGTAGTAAAGGTCAGCACATCTAATGGTAGAGAGATTTGGAGATTAGGGAGCGAACAGTTTTTACGGCCGGGGGGGGGGGAGTGGGTCACCTTAATTTGGGACTCAAAGAAGGGGGTCATCATTTTTACGAAAGGAATAAAGGGGGGGGGGGGTCACCTTGTTTTCAACTAAACAAAATCATGAGCCATGCTCCTGTACTTAAATGTCTACACATGTAATATCATAACTAGGCCAAAGCTCCTAAGCTCGCACAGCTGGATAGATTCATTTGTGAGCGGTTGCCTCATGATGATATCATAGATAGCACTCTCAGCATGGAGATTGCACATCGCACATAGAACGCGCATGCGTAGTCACAATGCATCCTTGGGTAAAACCACCAAAAAAACATCGCATAGTATATAGGATGCGCATGCGTACTAGTCATTGAGCTGCTATGCTGCCAATTGCGGGCGCTGTGCGAGCTATTAAACAAAAAAAATGTGCATAAAATAAACCATAAACAAATAGCTATAAATATACTTTCAAACAAACATAAACTCTGTCTCTTGACACATGATCCAATACATATGGTATGGCATCACAACACTGCACCATGGCCACCTTTTAAGCAACAATTATTTGTTAGAAATGACTTCTTGCTATTGCATGCCATGAGTTGCATCGTGTCATCTTGTGGTAGAAAAACTTGCATGTGTAGCTGTACATGTAACACATAAGAAATGAAATACCTTAAGATTTACTGGCTCTAAAATCTGTTCCTCCATTGACCTGAACATGTGGAATTGTGCACAAACATAACCAATTTAGGACACTTTGAAATAATATGTGACAAACACTGAAAGTGCCTGACCCAGCCTGTGTCTAGATATTGGATATTCAATGTCCACGTATATAGTTAGTCTAGTTCCTATATATGTTTGTACATCTAATGTATGATAACTACAATCATCTCAATTAGGAGTCCCAAATTGATTTATGGTTGAGATCAATAGTTCAATGTAGGGTAAAAACTAAATTCTTTTAGTGTAGGATGGGGGTAGGAGGAGGTCTTTTATAATGAAATCTGTTGTGTACCCCAATACAAACAATTCTAAAAATGTCAGATTGAAAAATTGGAAAAAATGTGTTATGCATGGCACTAAAATACATTTATTGTGCATATAAAAGAGCTATTTTTCCTCACTACATACTGGCTTTGTATTCATAGCACTACATAATACTACATACTCATTTGAAATTGATTGTGCTGTGTACAACAATTTTACGAAATTATTCAGAAGGGGATGGGGAAGGGGTTCTAAGGCCTTACTAAAAGAATTAGTTTTTTACCTACTGATCTCACCCCTAATGTGTTGATTTATCATACATGTACAAACTATTGAACTGTTACTTTGCATATCTATAGTACAAACTACATGTCTTATCAAAAATTACTTTTCAGTGTTTGTGTTTCACTTCTTCTCTGCTACCTGTGACCATCACCAAGTTTAATACATGTTACCAGGCTACATGTGAAACCCCCTTTTCTCTTGCTATTGTTTTACATCATAAACTACCAAGAAAGAAATATATTCCAAGGTGAAGACAATATTAATATCGGATTCTCAGAGAATATATATTATGTGAATGACTGATGAACAAAGTTATAAACACAGACTTGTTTGATTATGATCTAGTAAAGGGCTATTTACTGTAGCCAGGACTTCTATAGTACTGACACTGTGCAAAGTTAGGAGGAAAATTAGATTTTACATCTCCCCTGGAATATCTAGTATCCACTTTGAGTGAATGTATACTGCGAGTAACATTTTGTCAGCAGATCATAATATTACATTTCCTTGGTATTAGAATGTATTTATTTTCAAGGCTATCATGTTGCCAGCAATGTACTGGACAACATAACCAGTAGTAAGTGAATTGAATTAGTAATCTAGTTTAGAAACTGCTGTAGTACAGAAACATTTTTATGACATTTTTTAATTTCTATTTTGAAACCAATGACATTTATCACATTTCATTATTCAAAACCTGTCAAAAATATTTTGGTTAAAATTAGCAGTGTGGTCAATGAATGGGGGTGGGGGTGGGGTGGGTGGCGTTTTGAGTCAGTGCCATGATTAAACTGAACAATTATGAACAGGACAAACAAGTGCCTTGAGGAGTGCAAACGTGTACATGTATGGAAAGCCGCAGTTGTGTTAAGTCTAAAGAAAACAATATATTGACTATATGATGTGAACATATCTTTATATGATGTAAACAATTCATTATATGATGCAAGTACATCATTATGTGTGACAGTTATTGACATGGGTTTACAAGTATATTAACTCCATTTATAATATTGTACTTGATAATTAGCTGAATTAATCAATATTAATAGTTCACTCAATCTAAGAGATATCCTAGAACTTTTGGTTACTAAACCATGAATATTTTGTATGTCCGTGAACAGACAGTCAAACTTCTCATAGGGTTCCTATCTAAAGAGCATGTGAAACAATCGATTTTGGTTAGCAATTTACCAGATACACTTAAAATTACTGAAAATATAACATGTAAAATTAACTATGCAGTGTGCAGTGTTATGCATTGAGAATAGAGTGTCTTTTGCAAGAACAAAAAGAGTGTTTCTTGTCAACAGATGGGGAGGGGGGTCATCTCGCTCCTTTAAGGCAATTTTAGACGATCTTGGCAAACATTTCACATCTTTAAAAGACAATATCATCTCAAATTAGAATAGGGTGAAAATATTTAAGAAAAGTTTAATACCATTATGACAGTAAAAAGGTTGTTGGTGCATCTGATTGTTGGTTGAATGCATGAGTGACCTCTGGGGGTGAGGGGGTCCTTGGGGTTTTCCCTGGCAGATGTGCAGTTTTTTGCTTGTATTAATGCAATGTTCAGGTTGTTCATTGCCTTTGAGGTAATATTTCCAAGCTTCAAAAAGCTAACGTAAATGTAAGTTTTAAATTAGTTTACCATATCACATAAAAATGGGCCTGTAACATTGGTATAGGGGCATTAATATTGCATGTATAGTAAAGTCACCGGTATGTTAGAGAACTTTAGATGGTCATACCTACTGTATAAACTGGAATCTGTTAAGATGTGGTGATTTGTAATGTCAAAAACATGTAGTGTCAAAAATAGAAAGTGTATTAATCCCTACTGACAATTTCATACTGACCAGTAGAACATTTTAGATTAACTTCTTTTATAAAATACCTTCAAGTTCACTTTTGCCCCAATGTGCAATATAAGTGAAGCATTGATTGTGAAACAGCCAAACATTTACATGACATGTTCTGTAACTAGTGTGGTATAGCTAGGTAATACATGTATATGTATATGTATAATTATGTTTGAACTAATAAGTAATATTAAAGGATTCACGTAAGAAACTGGGACAAGAACAAATATTTATATGTACCACATTTCAGACAAGGCTATATGCCAGGATTTTTTTCTTCCATCATAATTCAAAACACAATGACCCCCCCCCCCCATCCACAATTTTCAAAACATCATGACCCCCCCCCCCCCCCCCCCCCCCATCTGCTAATTTTGAAAACAGGCCGAAGAAACTGAAAACTATTAAAAAGGTTGCCGTTTCGCTGGACTTCAGCAGTGTGATCGACCTGTTAGTACTACGAGCTTGGAACACATAGTAATAGGCTTGACACAGTGTAGCGAAAGATCTAAAAGATCAAAATATTAGCGTCGCACGTTCTTTCCCCATGGATGCGTCTCAGTTTCCCCCCTTTTAATAACACTGACAGCTCTGACTGACAGCTACAGCTTATTTTCACTAAAATTTGGGGAGTGACTTTGATTTAATGAATCCTGATAGGCTGATATCTATTTGACATGTCAGTCAAAGTAGTTACGCTCTACCTCGAGTGTAAAGTCTATTATAATACGTTCACCCATTGGTTGAAACTAAGTCATTCTCCATCTTATTAGTATTCAGTTTTTATCCTAACTCACACACACCTGTTTGTAGTGTTAGACTACATAATATAGCAGCGAAAATGGCAATGCGAATTCGCATTGACGGGGAGGTTTTCGAATTGAAAGTGACACCAGTGTGTCGATCGGCTGGTAAAATTTTCGAAACGACTTCCACTGCTGGTTGAAGAATATACATAACGATTTAAATCAGACAAGTCGTGTACGTGGCAGGAGGACGCTATTTTCACAAGCATAGAACTTTGAGAAGATGGAAAACATATGAAAAATATTATTAAACCAGTATTCTGACATCGTTTATTATACCCGAGGTTCGAGGTGTGAATACCTCGTACTCAAAGTGGGCGGTTTTCTATCGATTTGTTGTGCCACGTCATGCCCGATGATCGATGGGATATTAATGAAGACGCTGTCCACTTCGCTTCCCTGTGATGTTGCTTTGATTCGAACCTAGTGCCAAAAATGTTGCAATAATGTAGCGATAAAAAGTGCCCCTAAACAGCTCAACAAAGTGAAACCTTTACGGAGTATGTATTGCATACACACATATAGTATATATTGGTGAAAGTTTACGGAGTACGCATTGCATACACATACGGTACACTGTGCAATATCTTACCCACAACTCTCTCTGATTGGTATGCTTGGAAGTTCCTTATTTTATAACTTCTTCAATAACCCATATTTGCCAACATTTTAAGCATAGTAATTACGTTTAATTAATATGTAACAAAAGTACGTTTGGGGAATCAAAAATAAAGTTCTAAATTTTGCATAAAATGTGCTAACAAGTAAATGAAACATGTACTGTAAATAAAACACTTTTCAATGTCAAAGTATCAATAACTTGGGTAGACAGTGTGTATGATGTGTTTTAGTATGTAAATTTCTTTTGTCATACCTATTCAAATAAATCTATATCTTTGGCAAAGTCATAACAGGTGCATATATTTTCCTTAGTTTTGTGGAAAATATTTTGCATGTCTTTCAAGAAAATCTGTTGACAAATTTCTAAAATTGCTACTCCTTCTACAATAAATCATTGATACCAAAACAAATGAAAATATATATTCAGAAACTCATCAGTGTCAATTCTATGTTTTGAAAATGGCAAAAATATTCATACAAAATCCTGTACACAGGTGAGATTTGTCTGACTTCAATGAGCTGATGTCCAACAGTACAAATCAGGGAGAGTTGTGGGTAAAATCTTGTACAGTGCGGTATATATTGATTGGAAGTTTTACGAAGTACATATTGCATACACACACAGTATATATTGGTGAATGTTTACGGAGTACGTATTGCATACACACATACGGTATATATTGATTGAATGTTTACGGAGTATGTATTGCATACACATAAACGTTTACTGGAAAAAATACATGCAACAGATGTTTTGATAAGATATATACACTCTTTGTCATAAAAGCTTAGCATTTGGGTGTTTGAGACACACACAATACTTGTTTGAGAAGCACTGAATCCTGGTCATAAGAGCTTAGCATTTGACGTTTTATGCTACAATTTACTCTAAAACAGAACACATCAAAAGATGCGTTAGTCGGAGTTGACTTCTTCAAAGCATCCTGCTTTACACACTGTTACACTTTCGTGTGGTGTCTAAAACACACCAACTTCTGGTCTGTCGAACAGAGTAAATTGTTGACATTAACTCTCAAATTGCAAGCATTTATGAACACCAGAAGATGCCGCTTTCAACGTTGAAGAGAGCGCTCAAGCAGTCAGTAGACGTCTACGCGATATCCAGTGTTTTCGGTGACCATCCCGCTTTCCACTGATATTTCTCGTCTCCTTTTTAACCCCTCTCTCACTGTGTCTTTTCATAGAGTACGTACGTCCAGTGTCTACAAAAAACTTCATTGATTCTTCATCCAAATTAGATGGTACTCTGCCGTGATAGTAGTCGATCCTGCTTGCATACTATAAGTCATCCCTTGAGCTAAACGTGTACACCATCTGCGAGCAGGACTACCGTGATAGTGATGCTTCAGAATGGCAATATCACAATTTACGACCTGTTTTCTTGGTTGCGGTCCAATGGATGTTTCGCATCTTGTCGGCCATGTAGGTCTGTGGAATCGTAAAAAGGGGGAAATTTTTTAGATCATCCTCCGAGAATATTGGTAGGATACCCAATTTCTACTCTCTCTCTCTCAGTGTATGGATTAGGTGTCAGTGTATGGATTAGGTGTCATTGAAGGTAAAACCTCCCTGATTTCTGAAAGAAGGTGGTTTTTGAACTGATTTTCTCCCAGATTCGCTATAAAAAAAATGGGCGGGGGGGGGGGGGGGTCCTTTTCTTTCAAATATTAACTGGAAAAGGGGTACATATGAAATTTCGCTAACAAGCATGGGTACCCACCCATCCATGATCCAGCGACTGCCAGGGCGTCGGACAGTCAGAATTGTACGGGTGTTGGTCACCGAAAACACCCGTTGTGTAGACTATCCGAACTGTCAGTCCGTGTTGACGGCCCTTTGATGTGTTCTGTTTTAGAGTAAATTGTTGCAGAAAATCCTCAAATGCTGAGCTTTTATGACCAGGATTAAGTGTTTCGAACACCTCAATTCTGGTCATAAGAGCTTAGCATTTGGGTGTTTTCTGCAATAATTTACTCTAAAACAGAAGACATCAAGGGTTCCGTCAATGAGAGTTGATACAGACACAAGTTGGTGTGCCTTCAACTGGAGTGTTTGTTTTGTCGCCTGGAACTGACGCATCTTTTGATGTGTCCTGTTTTAGAGTAAATTGTAGCACAAAACGGCAAATGCTAAGCTCTTATGACAAGGATTGTGTGTCTCAAACACCCAAATGCTAAGCTTTTATGACAAAGAGTGTATTTTGCAGAGAGATTCTTAGCATAGTAGTAAACAGTGTGATAAAATTAGACTCATCGATCGGATTTACTAAATCATCCAGCGAGTATGAATCTTGTTTGCTTCTCGAAATTTGCTTTCTAGTCAACAATAGGGATTCTACTGTTATTTTCTTGTGTCAATCATTTTATTTGTGCTGTGAAACACATGGAAGTCTGTCACTTTTCAATCATGACTTGAAATCCGTGCTATATATCAATACTATAGTTATAAACCAACTGAAAAAGCTATGCCCCAACTCCATGAGTATTCCAAACTTGCGAAGTGTGCATGTTTTTTATTTCAGCTAGGACATTACATCACCGTGCGAATCATCATCTTGACATCATGAGTCAAAACAAATTAGGAGTGCGAGGGCATGGGGGGGGGGGGGGGCATGAATATAACATATAGCTCGTCCCCCTCTTCTTTAATGGCACATCTTGTCTTCAAGTGATCATCATTTATTGGCATTAATCTGGTCTAAAGGGGTGAGCGTAAAATGTTCTGCTCATGATCTGAACCAAATTAAACCTCAGGAGCGGTCATTTACCAAGTATATTCGCAAAATTTCTTCCAGCTTCACCACAATAAGTTCTAAAGCCTATATTTAGTGATGAGGTGGGTGATGTGAACATGTTTGTGTATGCCTTAATCTCCCCCTCTCTGTCTCTCTCTTTCAGCCATGTGCAAACTTGGTTAACCTTTATAATAGTTTGTACATGGCATAGTACATTGTCCCAAAGATAAGAGATACAGCAAATTGTTCCTGTAAGCCTTGGTAATCATATAATATTAGGGGTGTTTTAATTCAGATAAGAGAAGAATGGACAAGATATATTTAGTCAATAAAAGAGAGAATTATGTACAGCTGAAAGAGAAAACTGGCTAGGGAAAGAAGGAGAAAAGTTTAACATCACGAAAATCAACCAGTCAATTGATCAATATCACACAAAAAATGTTTTATTTTAACCACACAAATTAATTATTCAATCAAATAATCAATCAATCAATCAATAAATTGATCGATCGATCGATCAATCAATCAATTACATGCCTGCAGTCCCCTGTGCTCCTATATTACCTGTGGACATGATTTAATAGAAATTGAAACAAATGAATATGACAAAGTGTCTGTGATAGGCAAGAATTGGGTTGATGTTGATAATAAACCCTGAAGGCCAGGGACAGTGTCTGTTATAGTTAAGAAATGGCTGGATTTCAATAATAAACCCTGAAGGCCAGGGACAGTGTCTGTTATAGTTAAGAAATGGCTGGATTTCAATAATAAACCCTGAAGGCCAGGGACAGTGTCTGTTATAGTTAAGAAATGGCTGGATTTCAATAATAAACCCTGAAGGCCAGGGACAAAGGTAACTGTCTTAAAAGAAAGCCTGTACACCTAATAATGTGGAGTAGACACTTGATTGGAGACAGTTTTTCAGTTTGTAAATAGTGATTTTGCTGTAAATAGTGATTTTTAACTCCAAATATGGCTGCCAGTTGGTCAAATTTGCATACCTCTCAAAACAAAGTGATGTGCATATGTACCACATGATATGCCACCTTTGTGCATCTCTGAGAAATGATGTATTACAGACACATGGATGGATGGAACCCATTGATAGAACCAGGACATTACTCAGTTTATGTAGATGGAATAATTGCATTTGATGGACATATTGAATAGATGCATTAGATTGACATATTCTGTTTAGATATATACACAAACAACTTGGTGAACAAATTTCAAAGTTACCGGTAGTTTAGGAATAAACTTTATTTCTTTGTTATCATATTATATAGGCATTCTCATAATAACAATCACTGAATCAATCAATCAATTAATTAATCAATCAATCAATCAATCAATTAATCAATCAATCAATCAATCAATTAATCAATCTATCAATCAATCCAAATAGATATTGAAGTTTCACACACATCATAAATATTTTATTCAGACTAAAATTGACCAAAACCATTAAAAATGCCACAAAAGCATCTCAAATATACAAACACACATATACAGCTATGTACACATGGGCAATGCCTTACAAATACCACATATACAGCTATGTACACATGGGCAATGCCTTACAAATACCACATATACAGCTATGTACACATGGGCAATGCCCTACAAATACCACATACACAATATATTTGACCAATTCTTAAACAAAACATCTTGTTCAAGGTAGCATATAGTATTTGTTAGGTAAATATACCTATTTTGCAAGGTGAATCATCTACCAATATTTTCTAACAGTAACACACTGTCAGGTTGATAAACATAAATTTATTGCACTCCCCCATATTGCCATTTGTAAATATCTCCCATCTAATGTAAATAATACTGATAAATTGCAAAGCCTTTTGATAATGGGTGTACACAACTGACAAAATACAAATATAACTTATCTAGTACAATTTAACATTATCAACCACTAGGGTACAAGGTACATTATCAACCACAAGGGTACAAGGTACATTATCACCCACTAGGGTACAAGGTACATTATCAACCACAAGGGTACAAGGTACATTATCAACCACAAGGGTACAAGGTACATTATCAACCACTAGGGTACAAGGTACATTATCAACCACTAGGGTAAAAGGTACATTATCAACCACAAGGGTTCAAGGTACATTATCAACCACTAGGGTACAAGGTACATTATCACCCACTAGGGTACCAGGTACATTATCAACCACTAGGGTACAAGGGGACAAAATACAAATATAACTTATCTAGTACAATTTAACATTATCAACCACTAGGGTACAAGGTACATTATCAACCACAAGGGTACAAGGTACATTATCACCCACTAGGGTACAAGGTACATTATCAACCACAAGGGTACAAGGTACATTATCAACCACAAGGGTACAAGGTACATTATCAACCACTAGGGTACAAGGTACATTATCAACCACTAGGGTAAAAGGTACATTATCAACCACAAGGGTTCAAGGTACATTATCAACCACTAGGGTACAAGGTACATTATCACCCACTAGGGTACCAGGTACATTATCAACCACTAGGGTACAAGGTACATTATCAACCACTAGGGTACAAGGTACATTATCAACCACTAGGGTAAAAGGTACATTATCAACCACAAGGGTTCAAGGTACATTATCAACCACTAGGGTACAAGGTACATTATCAACCACTAGGGTACAAGGTACATTATCAACCACTAGGGTACAAGGTACATTATCAACCACTAGGGTACAAGGTACATTATCAACCACTAGGGTACAAGGTACATTATCAACCACTAGGGTACAAGGTACATTATCAACCACTAGGGTACAAGGTACATTATCAACCACTAGGGTACAAGGTACATTATCAACCACTAGGGTACAAGGTACATTATCAACCACAAGGGTACAAGGTACATTATCAACCACAAGGGTACAAGGTACACCACTAGGGTACAAGGTACATTATCAACCACTAGGGTACAAGGTACATTATTAACCACTAGGGTACAAGGTACACCACTAGGGTACAAGGTACATTATCAACCACTAGGGTACAAGGTACATTATCAACCACAAGGGTACAAGGTACATTATCAACCACTAGGGTACAAGGTACATTATCAACCACAAGGGTACAAGGTGCACCACTAGGGTACAAGGTACATTATCAACCACTAGGGTACAAGGTACATTATCAACCACTAGGGTACAAGGTACATTATCAACCACTAGGGTACAAGGTACATTATCAACCACAAGGGTACAAGGTACATTATCAACCACTAGGGTACAAGGTACATTATCAACCACTAGGGTACAAGGTACATTATCAACCACTAGGGTACAAGGTACATTATCAACCACAAGGGTACAAGGTACACCACTAGGGTACAAGGTACATTATCAACCACTAGGGTACAAGGTACATTATCAACCACAAGGGTACAAGGTACATTATCAACCACTAGGGTAAAAGGTACATCATCAACCACTAGGGTACAAGGTACATTATCAACCACTAGGGTACAAGGTACACCACTAGGGTACAAGGTACATTATCAACCACAAGGGTACAAGGTACATTATCAACCACAAGGGTACAAGGTACATTATCAACCACTAGGGTACAAGGTACATTATCAACCACTAGGGTACAAGGTACATTATCAACCACAAGGGTACAAGGTACATTATCAACCACAAGGGTACAAGGTACACCACTAGGGTACAAGGTACATTATCAACCATTAGGGTACAAGGTACACCACTAGGGTAAAAGGTACTATAGGTCACATAAATCAGTGAGCATATTTCTGTTTCACAAGACAGTACTGAACATTGAAGGCAAAGGAATACAAGTAACCCAGCAGTGGAAATAGTGCTGCAGCTGTTTTTTTTAATGCAATTAACCTGAATAGTGTCCCCTCAAGGGATATGCACATCATTTATCAACAATCAAACAGCTGATTGCAGAGAAGATGAAAGTACAAAAAATTGAGGCATGATGGACAATAGGCAACAGAGAATCAATTTAACCCTTGAGGCATGATGGACAATAGGCAACAGAGAATCAACTCAACCCTTGAGGCATGATGGACAATAGACAACAGAGAATCAACTTAACCCTTGAGGCATGATGGACAATAGACAACAGAGAATCAACTCAACCCTTTAGGCATGATGGATAATAGGCAACAGAGAATCAACTTAACCCTTGAGGCATGATGGACAATAGAGAACAGAGAATCAACTCAACCCTTGAGGCATGATGGACAATAGGCAACAGAGAATCAACTCAACCCTTGAGGCATGATGGACAATAGGCAACAGAGAATCAACTTAACCCTTGAGGCATGATGGACAATAGACAACAGAGAATCACCTCAACCCTTGAGGCATGATGGACAATAGGCAACATAGAATCAACTCAACCCTTGAGGCATGATGGACAATAGGCAACATAGAATCAACTCAACCCTTGAGGCATGATGGACAATAGGCAACAGAGAATCAATTTAACCCTTGAGGCATGATGGACAATAGGCAACAGAGAATCAACTCAACCCTTGAGGCATGATGGACAATAGGCAACAGAGAATCAATTTAACCCTTGAGGCATGATGGACAATAGGCAACATAGAATCAACTCAACCCTTGAGGCATGATGGACAATAGGCAACAGAGAATCAATTTAACCCTTGAGGCATGATGGACAATAGGCAACAGAGAATCAATTTAACCCTTGAGGCATGATGGACAATAGGCAACAGAGAATCAACTTAACCCTTGAGGCATGATGGACAATAGGCAACAGAGAATCAACTTAACCCTTGAGGCATGATGGACAATAGGCAACATAGAATCAACTCAACCCTTGAGGCATGATGGACAATAGGCAACAGAGAATCAATTTAACCCTTGAGGCATGATGGACAATAGGCAACAGAGAATCAACTTAACCCTTGAGGCATGATGGACAATAGACAACAGAGAATCAACTCAACCCTTGAGGCATGATGGACAATAGGCAACAGAGAATCAATTTAACCCTTGAGGCATGATGGACAATAGAGAACAGAGAATCAACTTAACCCTTGAGGCATGATGGACAATAGGCAACAGAGAATCAACTTAACCCTTGAGGCATGATGGATAATAGGCAACAGAGAATCAATTTAACCCTTGAGGCATGATGGACAATAGGCAACAGAGAATCAACTTAACCCTTGAGGCATGATGGACAATAGGCAACAGAGAATCAATTTAACCCTTGAGGCATGATGGACAATAGGCAACAGAGAATCAACTTAACCCTTGAGGCATGATGGACAATAGACAACAGAGAATCAACTCAACCCTTGAGGCATGATGGACAATAGACAACAGAGAATCAACTTAACCCTTGAGGCATGATGGACAATAGGCAAAAGAGAATCAATTTAACCCTTGAGGCATGATGGACAATAGGCAAAAGAGAATCAATTTAACCCTTGAGGCATGATGGACAATAGACAACAGAGAATCAACTCAACCCTTGAGGCATGATGGACAATAGACAACAGAGAATCAATTTAACCCTTGAGGCATGATGGACAATAGGCAACAGAGAATCAACTTAACCCTTGAGGCATGATGGACAATAGGCAACAGAGAATCAACTCAACCCTTGAGGCATGATGGACAATAGGCAACAGAGAATCAACTTAACCCTTGAGGCATGATGGACAATAGGCAACAGAGAATCAACTCAACCCTTGAGGCATGATGGACAATAGACAACAGAGAATCAATTTAACCCTTGAGGCATGATGGACAATAGGCAACAGAGAATCAATTTAACCCTTGAGGCATGATGGACAATAGACAACAGAGAATCAACTCAACCCTTGAGGCATGATGGACAATAGACAACAGAGAATCAATTTAACCCTTGAGGCATGATGGACAATAGGCAACAGAGAATCAACTTAACCCTTGAGGCATGATGGACAATAGGCAACAGAGAATCAACTCAAACCTTGAGGCATGATGGACAATAGGCAACAGAGAATCAACTCAACCCTTGAGGCATGATGGACAATAGGCAACAGAGAATCAACTTAACCCTTGAGGCATGATGGATAATAGGCAACAGAGAATCAACTTAACCCTTGAGGCATGATGGACAATAGGCAACAGAGAATCAATTTAACCCTTGAGGCATGATGGACAATAGACAACAGAGAATCAACTCAACCCTTGAGGCATGATGGACAATAGGCAACAGAGAATCAACTCAACCCTTGAGGCATGATGGACAATAGGCAACAGAGAATCAACTTAACCCTTGAGGCATGATGGACAATAGAGAACAGAGAATCAACTTAACCCTTGAGGCATGATGGACAATAGGCAACAGAGAATCAACTTAACCCTTGAGGCATGATGGACAATAGGCAACAGAGAATCAATTTAACCCTTGAGGCATGATGGACAATAGGCAACAGAGAATCAACTTAACCCTTGAGGCATGATGGACAATAGACAACAGAGAATCAACTCAACCCTTGAGGCATGATGGACAATAGACAACAGAGAATCAACTTAACCCTTGAGGCATGATGGACAATAGGCAAAAGAGAATCAATTTAACCCTTGAGGCATGATGGACAATAGGCAAAAGAGAATCAATTTAACCCTTGAGGCATGATGGACAATAGACAACAGAGAATCAACTCAACCCTTGAGGCATGATGGACAATAGACAACAGAGAATCAATTTAACCCTTGAGGCATGATGGACAATAGGCAACAGAGAATCAACTTAACCCTTGAGGCATGATGGACAATAGGCAACAGAGAATCAACTCAACCCTTGAGGCATGATGGACAATAGGCAACAGAGAATCAACTTAACCCTTGAGGCATGATGGACAATAGGCAACAGAGAATCAACTCAACCCTTGAGGCATGATGGACAATAGACAACAGAGAATCAATTTAACCCTTGAGGCATGATGGACAATAGGCAACAGAGAATCAATTTAACCCTTGAGGCATGATGGACAATAGACAACAGAGAATCAACTCAACCCTTGAGGCATGATGGACAATAGACAACAGAGAATCAATTTAACCCTTGAGGCATGATGGACAATAGGCAACAGAGAATCAACTTAACCCTTGAGGCATGATGGACAATAGGCAACAGAGAATCAACTCAAACCTTGAGGCATGATGGACAATAGGCAACAGAGAATCAACTTAACCCTTGAGGCATGATGGACAATAGGCAACAGAGAATCAACTCAACCCTTGAGGCATGATGGACAATAGGCAACAGAGAATCAACTTAACCCTTGAGGCATGATGGATAATAGGCAACAGAGAATCAACTTAACCCTTGAGGCATGATGGACAATAGGCAACAGAGAATCAATTTAACCCTTGAGGCATGATGGACAATAGACAACAGAGAATCAACTCAACCCTTGAGGCATGATGGACAATAGGCAACAGAGAATCAACTCAACCCTTGAGGCATGATGGACAATAGGCAACAGAGAATCAACTTAACCCTTGAGGCATGATGGACAATAGAGAACAGAGAATCAACTTAACCCTTGAGGCATGATGGACAATAGGCAACAGAGAATCAACTCAACCCTTGAGGCATGATGGACAATAGGCAACAGAGAATCAATTTAACCCTTGAGGCATGATGGACAATAGGCAACAGAGAATCAACTTAACCCTTGAGGCATGATGGACAATAGGCAACAGAGAATCAACTTAACCCTTGAGGCATGATGGACAATAGGCAACAGATAATCAACTCAACCCTTGAGGCATGATGGACAATAGAGAACAGAGAATCAAATTAACCCTTGAGGCATGATGGACAATAGGCAACAGATAATCAACTCAACCCTTGAGGCATGATGGACAATAGGCAACAGAGAATCAACTCAACCCTTGAGGCATGATGGACAATAGGCAACAGAGAATCAACTCAACCCTTGAGGCATGATGGACAATAATTCAACAGAGAATCAACTTAACCCTTGAGGCATGATGGACAATAGGCAACAGATAATCAACTCAACCCTTGAGGCATGATGGACAATAATTCAACAGAGAATCAACTCAACCCTTGAGGCATGATGGACAATAGGCAACAGATAATCAACTTAACCCTTGAGGCATGATGGACAATAGGCAACAGAGAATCAACTTAACCCTCAAGCTCAGGCTGCTCTGACTGTGGAGCAAAAATAGTACTTGAAATCATGAGTTACTGTAATAAAACTGACAAGTACAAAGGTTATACTGGTTTCTACCTTTGTTACTGGGTGATGATTAAAGTTACATATTGAAGTTTGACATTTAAGTTGTCTTGAGTACTACATATTAAGTTAATAATTCTCAAGGCATGTTCTCATGAACTTGCCACTCCATTATGCATACTTTTCAACAGGTCTTTAAATTTGGGTGTCTTTCCCACAACATTTAAAGTTGCAAATGTCACACCAGTTTTTAAATAGTTAACTACCGTCCAATATCTCTCCTACCATTAGTATCTAAAGTTTTTGAGAGATTAGTGTATGGCCACCTTTTCCCCCATATTCGGGAACATATTTCAGAATCCCAACATGGTTTTATGAAAGGTAGAGCCACTCAAACCAATTTAGTGAATTATATTGACTTTATTACAGATGCTATTGATTACAAATTACAGGTAGATAGCATTTATACAGACTTCAGTAAAGCTTTTGACACGGTATCACATACTCTACTGTCACACAAACTGAGCGCATATGGTTTCTCTGGCAATGTCCTGGCTTTCATCTTACCTCCAAAATAGAACACAAAGTGTAGTTATAAATGGTCACATGTCATCACCTTGTGATGTCACTTCAGGTGTGCCCCAAGGTTCCCTGATTGGGCCACTTTTGTTTATTCTGTTCGTCAATGATATGCCAGACATTGTCAACAGTCATGGGTCATCATTGTGCTCAATGTATGCTGACGATGCCAAAATATATCGCATAGTTAGAACACAAGATGATTGTATTTCTCTTCAAACAGACATTAATAATGTCTACAAATGGTGTAATACATGTAAATTGAAGCTCAATGTGGGGAAGTGTAATGTAATTACATTTAGTAACAAAAAGAAACTGATTACATAAAATTACAGTATTGCTGATGGTCCCCTTGTTCGTGTTCATAGTATCAAAGATCTTGGTATTCTACTTTCTTCACAGATGTCTTTTAGCACCCATATTGATAGTATTGTCAGGAAAGCTTTTAGAATGATGGGTTTTATCAAACGTATATGTGCCAATTTTTCCAACATTTCTACATTAAGATCTTTATATGTGACCCATGTTAGAAGCCATCTTGAGTACTGCAGTGTAATTTGGTCACCATGGCAAGTAACTCAAATTGATAAAATCGAACGTGTACAGCAGAAATTTATTAAATTTTTATGTTTTAAATCAAATGTGCAATATACTTCAACAGATTACGATTCACTATGTGCTAGGTTTAAGCTTCCCTCACTGGTGAGGAGGCGAACGTTTTTAGATGCTATTTTTGTTTACAAACTGGTCAATTCATGCTATAATTGTCCATCCATTTCGTACAAGGTTTGTTTTAATGTACAGAGCAGACAGCTATGTAATAACCATATCTTTCGCATCAGTGCCTCCAGAGTAAATCTGAGAAAATATTCCCCAATTTTAAGATGTTCAACCACTTGTAATGATGTTTTTAAAGCAAATCCAAACATAGATTTATTTAGTCCTGTTTCCGCCTTTCGGCGTGTGCTTCAGGCTTCGTGTTTTTAATAATTTTTCCTGTTTTGTTGTTTTTATTTCTGTGTTTGCCTTTTATGTCATTTCTGTTATTGCTACCCCTTGTTTTTATCTTTTTAGTGCTTGTTTTTCCTTATTTGTTTCTAAAGATGCCTGTAAATGGGCTTTATGCCCATTGGTTTACCTGAATAAATAAAAAAAAAAAAAAAATACGCATGTTGGTATGTATCAATACTTTGATAACTATTATATAAACTTGGACAAAAGAACATGTCTACTTACAGAGTCTTGCATTCTATTATAACGAATGTTATTTACATAGGATAGTTCTTTGAGCATATTAAACTTATCTCCCAAGAAATTCAGTCCCTTGTAGAATTAGTGTTAGTGCAGGAGGAAACAAAAGTGCATGGCCAGGGTAAACATACATATTGTTTTGTATAGAATCAAACTGTACAACACTCTTCTTACCTATAACATGGCAAATTAATCAAACTTAGACAAGGATTCAACCCTCAACTACAGTGGTATACCATAAGAGGAGAGTGGTTAACCAACTATGCCACCCATACACATTATTATAGACTGTCGACAGTCGTTTGTGCCTATATAAAGTACTTGATTATGACCATCAAAATACATTTACAAGGTCAAATTTGCGCTGTAGTGTATGATTGTGTATATGTGTTGAATGTTGAGTGACCTTACATTGAACTGTATGCAAATCATACGATAGAGTAATGCCCAGTTCAATGAATAAGTAATAGAAAGGGAACTGGAACAAGTGAGAACAGTCGCTCGGGTCTATAGCCGTCGTTATTTAGTATGCTGTTATAGTAGTATTGCTCTGGATCGGAGCGAGGCGACAACTTTAGTCTAACATTATTACAGAGGGCAGGTTGTAATCATTTAAGGACACACAAAAGGCTGAGTGTTGAAATTTTGCACAAACAATGAATGGCTTGTACAACCTAAAAATGGACAGACAAGTTGGGGTCCTGCACAAATAATGAATGGCTTGTACAACCTAAAAATGGACAGACAAGTTGGGGTCCTGCACAAATAATGAATGGCTTGTACAACCTAAAAATGGACAGACAAGTTGGGGTCCTGCACAAATAATGAATGGCTTGTACAACCTAAAAATGGACAGACAAGTTGGGGTCCTGCACAAATAATGAATGGCTTGTACAACCTAAAAATGGACAGACAAGTTGGGGTCCTGCACAAATAATGAATGGCTTGTACAACCTAAAAATGGACAGACAAGTTGGGGTCCTGCACAAATAATGAATGGCTTGTACAACCCAAAAATGGACAGACAAGTTGGGGTCCTGCACAAATAATGAATGGCTTGTACAACCTAAAAATGGACAGACAAGTTGGGGTCCTGCACAAATAATGAATGGCTTGTACAACCTAAAAATGGACAGACAAGTTGGGGTCCTGCACAAATAATGAATGGCTTGTACAACCTAAAAATGGACAGACAAGTTGGGGTCCTGCACAAATAATGAATGGCTTGTACAACCTAAAAATGGACAGACAAGTTGGGGTCCTGCACAAATAATGAATGGCTTGTACAACCTAAAAATGGACAGACAAGTTGGGGTCCTGCACAAATAATGAATGGCTTGTACAACCTAAAAATGGACAGACAAGTTGGGGTCCTGCACAAATAATGAATGGCTTGTACAACCTAAAAATGGACAGACAAGTTGGGGTCCTGCACAAATAATGAATGGCTTGTACAACCTAAAAATGGACAGACAAGTTGGGGTCCTGCACAAATAATGAATGGCTTGTACAACCTAAAAATGGACAGACAAGTTGGGGTCCTGCACAAATAATGAATGGCTTGTACAACCTAAAAATGGACAGACAAGTTGGGGTCCTGCACAAATAATGAATGGCTTGTACAACCTAAAAATGGACAGACAAGTTGGGGTCCTGCACAAATAATGAATGGCTTGTACAACCTAAAAATGGACAGACAAGTTGGGGTCCTGCACAAATAATGAATGGCTTGTACAACCTAAAAATGGACAGACAAGTTGGGGTCCTGCACAAATAATGAATGGCTTGTACAACCTAAAAATGGACAGACAAGTTGGGGTCCTGCACAAATAATGAATGGCTTGTACAACCTAAAAATGGACAGACAAGTTGGGGTCCTGCACAAATAAATGAATAACTTGTAGAACCCAAAAATGGACAGACAAGTTGGGGTCCTGCACAAATAATGAATAACTTGTAGAACCTAAAAATACCGCCAATGGCGTTGTAGCAAAACTGTACAGTTTTTAAAATGTTTATCCATTTGCTAGTCCATGCTAACAATAGGTGTTCATTTGCTGAATGACTATCCAGTTGCCTATCCAACATGTTGCTATATTTGCGATATACATGATCATTTGGCTCTTGCTATGGGCGTGGTCATGTTGCTAGATATATTTCAATTATTTGCATACATTTTTGAATGTTTTTGTTCACTTGTGTATGAATTCATGATATTATCTTTTCAATATATGTGATCATTTGGCTGTTGCTATGGGCGTGGTCTTGTTGCTAGGCACATTTGCATACATTTATTGAATGTTTATTCATTTGTCTTTCAATTCATTATCTTTGCAATATATGTGATTATTTAACTGTTGCTATGGGCGTGATCTTGTTGCTAGGCAAATTTACATGCATTTTTTGAAAGTTTATTCAATTGTCTATCAATCCCTGTTGTTATCTTTGCAATATATGTGACCATTTGGCTGTTGCTATGGGCGTGGTCTTGTTGCTGGGCACATTTGCATACATTTTTTGAATGTTTATTCATTTGTCTCTCAATTCCTGTTATCTTTGCAATATCCATGATTTGGTTGTTGCTATGGGCATGGTCTTGTTGCTAGGCAAATTTACATACATTTTTTGAATGTTTGTTCAATTGTCTATTAATCTCTGTTGTTATCTTTGTGAAATACATGGCCGTTTGGCTGTTGCTATGGTCATGGTTGCTAAGGATATTTGCCTACTTTTTTGAATGTTACTCACTTGCCTACCAGATGTTATTTTAGCAAGATATACTGCTTTCAGTTGTTGCTAAGGGCGTGGTCATGGTTGCTAGGGCCAATTGTGTCAAAAATATTCTGAAGAAAATCTGCAGAATAACACTTCTAGAAACATCTCACCAAGTTTCAGTCTCATTGACCAAGTACTTTTTGAGAGAAATTTTTGACCAAAATTCACATTTGTACACCTAATTTGCATATTACTCATGAGATCATTATATGCTTAATACTTCTTCATCTATACACCCACAGATGCATCCCTCTCAAATTTCAGCCCAATCTGCTGAGTAGTTTTGGAATTATAGGTTTTTGACCAAAAAGACACATTTTTAGCCCTAATTTGCATACTACCAAGGGAATCATCATGTCATGAACAAATCTTAATTTACCTATATCTAATGTCCCATCAAATTTCATGCCAATCTGCCCAGTAGTGTTGGAGTTTAAGTTTTTTGACCAAAAATCACATTTTTTGACCCAAAACCAACATCTCTGATGCAATCATTTTCATTTGAACAATTTCCCAACTAGACACCAGAAGTAACATGACCATCAAATATCAAAGCAATCAGTCCAGCAGTTTTAAGTTGTTTACACACCCACACACACACACACACACACACACACACACACACACACACACACAGACAGATGCCAGGCGATCCCTATAGCACTACTGAACCTCAGTTCAGTTGTGCTAAAAATGGACAGACAAGTTGGGGTCCTGCACAAAGCACCCTCTAAAGACAGCAGTTATGGTAAAATTTGATGTTTTGTAAACATGAAAACAATGCGGAATAATATATTTAATATTTAGAAGTGTTGTTACATTTATTTTGAATTGAATGAAGGCAACAATATTTTGTTCAAAAAAGCTTAAGTACACACAGACATAAAATTCTTCTTACAATATTCATATCTTAATGTCTATAATGTGAAATATTAATATTTGATATAGACACTTGTTAAGAAATGTTATGCTTTATTCATTACAACCTCCTGTCAACAACTCTTAAATGAACATACATGTAGTATTGACTCCATTTACGCTACCTAGGTGAGTCATTAAAATACTAGTACCACCTATGTATGGCATTAAAATCACTATTATTCCCTAGACACATTTATAGAAGGTGGTATTCATGACAAAATAGACGTGTGTCACAATTTTAAAATAATCCCAAATCATCAGTATTAAAAGTAATCAACCTTACTGTCCACTGTCATCTAACAGTATTAAAAGTAATCAACCTTACTGTCCACCGTCATCTAACAGTATTAAAAGTGATCAACCTTACTGTCCAACGTCATCTAACAGTATTAAAAGTAATCAACCTTACTGTCCACCGTCATCTAACAGTATTAAAAGTAATCAACCTTACTGTCCACCGTCATCTAACAGTATTAAAAGTAATCAACCTTACTGTCCACTGTCATCTAACAGTATTAAAAGTAATCAACCTTACTGTCCACCATCATCTAACAGTATTAAAAGTAATCAACCTTACTGACCACCGTCATCTAACAGTATTAAAAGTAATCAACCTTACTGTCCACCGTCATCTAACAGTATTAAAAGTAATCAACCTTACTGTCCACCGTCATCTAACAGTATTAAAAGTAATCAACCTTACTGTCCACCGTCATCTAACAGTATTAAAAGTAATCAACCTTACTGTCCACCGTCATCTAACAGTATTAAAAGTAATCAACCTTACTGTCCACCATCATCTAACAGTATTAAAAGTAATCAACCTTACTGTCCACCGTCATCTAACAGTATTAAAAGTAATCAACCTTACTGACCACCGTCATCTAACAGTATTAAAAGTAATCAACCTTACTGTCCAACGTCATCTAACAGTATTAAAAGTAATCAACCTTACTGTCCAACGTCATCTAACAGAATTAAAAGTAATCAACCTTACTGTCCACCGTCATCTAACAGTATTAAAAGTAATCAACCTTACTGTCCACCGTCATCTAACAGTATTAAAAGTAATCAACCTTACTGTCCACCGTCATCTAACAGTATTAAAAGTAATCAACCTTACTGTCCACCATCATCTAACAGTATTAAAAGTAATCAACCTTACTGTCCACCATCATCTAACAGTATTAAAAGTAATCAACCTTACTGTCCACCGTCATCTAACAGTATTAAAAGTAATCAACCTTACTGTCCACCGTCATCTAACAGTATTAAAAGTAATCAACCTTACTGTTCACCGTCATCTAACAGTATTAAAAGTAATCAACCTTACTGTCCACCGTCATCTAACAGTATTAAAAGTAATCAACCTTACTGTCCACCATCATCTAACAGTATTAAAAGTAATCAACCTTACTGTCCACCATCATCTAACAGTATTAAAAGTAATCAACCTTACTGTCCACCGTCATCTAACAGTATTAAAAGTAATCAACCTTACTGTCCACCGTCATCTAACAGTATTAAAAGTAATCAACCTTACTGTTCACCGTCATCTAACAGTATTAAAAGTAATCAACCTTACTGTCCACCGTCATCTAACAGTATTAAAAGTAATCAACCTTACTGTCCACCATCATCTAACAGTATTAAAAGTAATCAACCTTACTGTCCACCATCATCTAACAGTATTAAAAGTAATCAACCTTACTGTCCACCATCATCTAACAGTATTAAAAGTGATCAACCTTACTGTCCACCACCATCATCTAACAGTATTAAAAGTGATCAACCTTACTGTCCACCATCATCTAACAGTATTAAAAGTAATCAACCTTACTGTCCACCATCATCTAACAGTATTAAAAGTGATCAACCTTACTGTCCACCATCATCTAACAGTATTAAAAGTGATCAACCTTACTGTCCACCGTCATCTAACAGTATTAAAAGTAATCAACCTTACTGTCCACCGTCATCTAACAGTATTAAAAGTAATCAACCTTGCTCACCACCATCATCTAACAGTATTAAAAGTGATCAACCTTACTGTCCAACGTCATCTAACAGTATTAAAAGTAATCAACCTTACTGTCCAACGTCATCTAACAGTATTAAAAGTAATCAACCTTACTGTCCACCGTCATGTAACAGTATTAAAAGTAATCAACCTTACTGTCCACCATCATCTAACAGTATTAAAAGTAATCAACCTTACTGTCCACCATCATCTAACAGTATTAAAAGTGATCAAACTTACTGTCCACCATCATCTAACAGTATTAAAAGTAATCAACCTTACTGTCCACCATCATCTAACAGTATTAAAAGTAATCAACCTTACTGTCCACCGTCATCTAACAGTATTAAAAGTAATCAACCTTACTGTCCACTGTCATCTAACAGTATTAAAAGTAATCAACCTTACTGTCCACCATCATCTAACAGTATTAAAAGTAATCAACCTTACTGACCACCGTCATCTAACAGTATTAAAAGTAATCAACCTTACTGTCCACCGTCATCTAACAGTATTAAAAGTAATCAACCTTACTGACCACCGTCATCTAACAGTATTAAAAGTAATCAACCTTACTGTCCACCGTCATCTAACAGTATTAAAAGTAATCAACCTTACTGTCCACCATCATCTAACAGTATTAAAAGTAATCAACCTTACTGTCCACCGTCATCTAACAGTATTAAAAGTAATCAACCTTATTGACCACCGTCATCTAACAGTATTAAAAGTAATCAACCTTACTGTCCAACGTCATCTAACAGTATTAAAAGTAATCAACCTTACTGTCCAACGTCATCTAACAGAATTAAAAGTAATCAACCTTACTGTCCACCGTCATCTAACAGTATTAAAAGTAATCAACCTTACTGTCCACCGTCATCTAACAGTATTAAAAGTAATCAACCTTACTGTCCACCATCATCTAACAGTATTAAAAGTAATCAACCTTACTGTCCACCGTCATCTAACAGTATTAAAAGTAATCAACCTTACTGTCCACCATCATCTAACAGTATTAAAAGTAATCAACCTTACTGTCCACCGTCATCTAACAGTATTAAAAGTAATCAACCTTACTGTCCACCGTCATCTAACAGTATTAAAAGTAATCAACCTTACTGTTCACCATCATCTAACAGTATTAAAAGTAATCAACCTTACTGTCCACCGTCATCTAACAGTATTAAAAGTAATCAACCTTACTGTCCACCATCATCTAACAGTATTAAAAGTAATCAACCTTACTGTCCACCATCATCTAACAGTATTAAAAGTAATCAACCTTACTGTCCACCATCATCTAACAGTATTAAAAGTGATCAACCTTACTGTCCACCATCATCTAACAGTATTAAAAGTGATCAACCTTACTGTCCACCATCATCTAACAGTATTAAAAGTGATCAACCTTACTGTCCACCATCATCTAACAGTATTAAAAGTGATCAACCTTACTGTCCACCATCATCTAACAGTATTAAAAGTAATCAACCTTACTGTCCACCGTCATCTAACAGTATTAAAAGTAATCAACCTTACTGTCCACCGTCATCTAACAGTATTAAAAGTAATCAACCTTGCTCACCACCGTCATCTAACAGTATTAAAAGTGATCAACCTTACTGTCCAACGTCATCTAACAGTATTAAAAGTAATCAACCTTACTGTCCAACGTCATCTAACAGTATTAAAAGTAATCAACCTTACTGTCCACCGTCATGTAACAGTATTAAAAGTAATCAACCTTACTGTCCACCATCATCTAACAGTATTAAAAGTAATCAACCTTACTGTCCACCATCATCTAACAGTATTAAAAGTGATCAAACTTACTGTCCACCATCATCTAACAGTATTAAAAGTAATCAACCTTACTGTCCACTATCATCTAACAGTATTAAAAGTAATCAACCTTACTGTCCACCATCATCTAACAGTATTAAAAGTGATCAACCTTACTGTCCACCATCATCTAACAGTATTAAAAGTAATCAACCTTACTGTCCACCGTCATCTAACAGTATTAAAAGTAATCAACCTTACTGACCACAGTCATCTAACAGTATTAAAAGTAATCAACCTTACTGTCCACCATCATCTAACAGTATTAAAAGTAATCAACATTACTGTCCACCATCATCTAACAGTATTAAAAGTAATCAACCTTACTGTCCACCGTCATCTAACAGTATTAAAAGTAATCAACCTTACTGTCCAACGTCATCTAACAGTATTAAAAGTAATCAACCTTACTGTCAACCGTCATCTAACAGTATTAAAAGTAATCAACCTTACTGTCCACCGTCATCTAACAGTATTAAAAGTAATCAACCTTACTGTCCACCGTCATCTAACAGTATTAAAAGTAATCAACCTTACTGTCCACCGTCATCTAACAGTATTAAAAGTAATCAACCTTACTGACCACAGTCATCTAACAGTATTAAAAGTAATCAACCTTACTGTCCACCGTCATCTAACAGTATTAAAAGTAATCAACCTTACTGTCCACCGTCATCTAACAGTATTAAAAGTAATCAACCTTACTGTCCACCGTCATCTAACAGTATTAAAAGTAATCAACCTTACTGTCCACCGTCATCTAACAGTATTAAAAGTAATCAACCTTACTGACCACAGTCATCTAACAGTATTAAAAGTAATCAACCTTACTGTCCACCGTCATCTAACAGTATTAAAAGTAATCAACCTTACTGTCCACCGTCATCTAACAGTATTAAAAGTAATCAACCTTACTGTCCAACATCATCTAACAGTATTAAAAGTAATCAACCTTACTGTCCAATGTCATCTAACAGTATTAAAAGTAATCAACCTTACTGTCCACCGTCATCTAACAGTATTAAAAGTAATCAACCTTACTGTCCACCATCATCTAACAGTATTAAAAGTAATCAACCTTACTGTCCACCGTCATCTAACAGTATTAAAAGTAATCAACCTTACTGTCCACCATCATCTAACAGTATTAAAAGTAATCAACCTTACTGTCCAACGTCATCTAACAGTATTAAAAGTAATCAACCTTACTGTCCACCATCATCTAACAGTATTAAAAGTAATCAACCTTACTGTCCACCGTCATCTAACAGTATTAAAAGTAATCAACCTTACTGTCCACTGTCATCTAACAGTATTAAAAGTAATCAACCTTACTGTCCAACGTCATCTAACAGTATTAAAAGTAATCAACCTTACTGTCCAATGTCATCTAACAGTATTAAAAGTAATCAACCTTACTGTCCACCGTCATCTAACAGTATTAAAAGTAATCAACCTTACTCACCACCGTCATCTAACAGTATTAAAAGTAATCAACCTTACTGTCCACCGTCATCTAACAGTATTAAAAGTAATCAACCTTACTGTCCACCATCATCTAACAGTATTAAAAGTAATCAACCTTACTGTCCACCGTCATCTAACAGTATTAAAAGTAATCAACCTTACTGTCCACCGTCATCTAACAGTATTAAAAGTAATCAACCTTACTGTCCACCGTCATCTAACAGTATTAAAAGTAATCAACCTTACTGTCCACCGTCATCTAACAGTATTAAAAGTGATCAACCTTACTGTCCACCGTCATCTAACAGTATTAAAAGTGATCAACCTTACTGTCCACCATCATCTAACAGTATTAAAAGTAATCAACCTTACTGTCCACCATCATCTAACAGTATTAAAAGTAATCAACCTTACTGTCCACCGTCATCTAACAGTATTAAAAGTAATCAACCTTACTGTCCACCGTCATCTAACAGTATTAAAAGTAATCAACCTTACTGTCCACCGTCATCTAACAGTATTAAAAGTAATCAACCTTACTGTCCACTATCATCTAACAGTATTAAAAGTAATCAACCTTACTGTCCACCGTCATCTAACAGTATTAAAAGTAATCAACCTTACTGTCCACCATCATCTAACAGTATTAAAAGTAATCAACCTTACTGTCCACCGTCATCTAACAGTATTAAAAGTAATCAACCTTACTGTCCACCGTCATCTAACAGAATTAAAAGTAATCAACCTTACTGTCCACCGTCATCTAACAGTATTAAAAGTAATCAACCTTACTGTCCACCGTCATCTAACAGTATTAAAAGTAATCAACCTTACTGTCCACCGTCATCTAACAGTATTAAAAGTAATCAACCTTACTGTCCAACGTCATCTAACAGTATTAAAAGTAATCAACCTTACTGTCCACCGTCATCTAACAGTATTAAAAGTAATCAACCTTACTGTCCACCGTCATCTAACAGTATTAAAAGTAATCAACCTTACTGTCCACCATCATCTAACAGAATTAAAAGTAATCAACCTTACTGTCCACCGTCATCTAACAGTATTAAAAGTAATCAACCTTACTGTCCAACGTCATCTAACAGTATTAAAAGTAATCAACCTTACTGTCCAACGTCATCTAACAGTATTAAAAGTAATCAACCTTACTCACCACCGTCATCTAACAGTATTAAAAGTAATCAACCTTACTGTCCACCATCATCTAACAGAATTAAAAGTAATCAACCTTACTGTCCACCGTCATCTAACAGAATTAAAAGTAATCAACCTTACTGTCCACCGTCATCTAACAGAATTAAAAGTAATCAACCTTACTGTCCACCGTCATCTAACAGTATTAAAAGTAATCAACCTTACTGTCCACCGTCATCTAACAGTATTAAAAGTAATCAACCTTACTGTCCACCGTCATCTAACAGTATTAAAAGTAATCAACCTTACTGTCCACCGTCATCTAACAGTATTAAAAGTAATCAACCTTACTGTCCACCGTCATCTAACAGTATTAAAAGTAATCAACCTTACTGTCCACCGTCATCTAACAGTATTAAAAGTAATCAACCTTACTGTCCAACGTCATCTAACAGTATTAAAAGTAATCAACCTTACTGTCCACCGTCATCTAACAGTATTAAAAGTAATCAACCTTACTGTCCACCATCATCTAACAGAATTAAAAGTAATCAACCTTACTGTCCACCATCATCTAACAGTATTAAAAGTAATCAACCTTACTGTCCACCGTCATCTAACAGTATTAAAAGTAATCAACCTTACTGTCCACCATCATCTAACAGTATTAAAAGTAATCAACCTTATTGTCCACCATCATCTAACAGTATTAAAAGTAATCAACCTTACTGTCCACCGTCATCTAACAGTATTAAAAGTAATCAACCTTACTGTCCACCATCATCTAACAGTATTAAAAGTAATCAACCTTACTCACCACCGTCATCTAACAGTATTAAAAGTGATCAACCTTACTGTCCACCGTCATCTAACAGTATTAAAAGTAATCAACCTTACTGTCCACTGTCATCTAACAGTATTAAAAGTAATCAACCTTACTGTCCACCGTCATCTAACAGTATTAAAAGTAATCAACCTTACTGTCCACCGTCATCTAACAGTATTAAAAGTAATCAACCTTACTGTCCACCGTCATCTAACAGTATTAAAAGTAATCAACCTTACTGTCCACCGTCATCTAACAGTATTAAAAGTAATCAACCTTACTGTCCACAGTCATCTAACAGTATTAAAAGTAATCAACCTTACTGTCCACCATCATCTAACAGTATTAAAAGTAATCAACCTTACTGTCCACCATCATCTAACAGTATTAAAAGTGATCAACCTTACTGTCCACCGTCATCTAACAGTATTAAAAGTAATCAACCTTACTGTCCAACGTCATCTAACAGTATTAAAAGTAATCAACCTTACTGTCCAACGTCATCTAACAGTATTAAAAGTAATCAACCTTACTGTCCAACGTCATCTAACAGTATTAAAAGTAATCAACCTTACTGTCCAACGTCATCTAACAGTATTAAAAGTCATCAACCTTACTGTCCACCATCATCTAACAGTATTAAAAGTGATATGCAAAATATTGTAAATGATACCAAATAATTAATTACTAAATAAGGAAAGGAAATACCAAGTATTGTACTTAATGCCAAATAAGGACAATAAATTACTAAATATGGAAATAAAATACCAAATACTGCAAACAATACCAAATAAGGACAATGAATTTACTAAATACGGAAATGAAATACCAAATACTGCGAACAATACCAAATAAGGACAATGAATTTACTAAATATGGAAATGAAATACCAAATACTGCAAACAATACCAAATAAAGTCAATAAATTTACTAAATAAGGAAATGAAATACCAAATACTGCAAACAATACCAAATAAAGTCAATAAATTTACTAAATAAGGAAATGAAATACCAATAATGCAAACAATACCAAATAAGGACAATGAATGACTAAATATGGAAATGAAATACCAATAATGCAAACAATACCAAATAAAGTCAATAAATTTACTAAATAAGGAAATGAAATACCAATAATGCAAACAATACCAAATAAGGACAATGAATGACTAAATATGGAAATGAAATCCAATACTGCAAAGAATACCAAATAAGGACAATGAATGACTAAATAAAGAAATCAAAATTGAAGAAATATAATAATTAAGGTTATTGAATGACGAATAGAATTGTAAACAACATAGCAAAGGTAAACACACCACAACATATACCAAAGGTGAACACACCACAACATATACCAAAGGTGAACACACCACAACATATACCAAAGGTGAACACACCACAACATATACCAAAGGTGAACACACCACAACATCAGGATATTACCAATTGTCAATATTTGAAATAGAACAAATCCGTAAGACCCTGAATTAACAAACAACTTACAGTAACATAAATCTATAATTTCTTGACACAGTTACTATGATTTGATCCTCACTAAATGGCTTCCAACTAATACAACGGTATAATGATGATAAATGACAAATTGACTGGGAGTTACA
This sequence comes from Glandiceps talaboti, assembly GCF_964340395.1. Taxonomy (NCBI): domain Eukaryota; kingdom Metazoa; phylum Hemichordata; class Enteropneusta; family Spengelidae; genus Glandiceps; species Glandiceps talaboti. Next base: position 26,663,657 of record NC_135555.1, on the reverse strand, counting down.
CAAACCATAGACCCTCCCATGGACTGGGAGTTACACAAACCATAGACCATCCCATGGACTGGGAGTTACACAAACCATAGACCCTCCCATGGACTGGGAGTTACACAAACCATAGACCCTCCCATGGACTGGGAGTTACACAAACCATAGACCCTCCCATGGACTGGGAGTTACACAAACCATAGACCCTTCCATGGACTGGGAGTTACACAAACCATAGACCCTCCCATGGACTGGGAGTTACACAAACCATAGACCCTCCCATGGACTGGGAGTTACACAAACCATAGACCCTTCCATGGACTGGGAGTTACACAAACCATAGACCCTCCCATGGACTGGGAGTTACACAAACCATAGACCATCCCATGGACTGGGAGTTACACAAACCATAGACCATCCCATGGACTGGGAGTTACACAAACCATAGACCATCCCATGGACTGGGAGTTACACAAACCATAGACCCTCCCATGGACTGGGAGTTACACAAACCATAGACCCTCCCATGGACTGGGAGTTACACAAACCATAGACCCTCCCATGGACTAGGAGTTACACAAACCATAGACCCTCCCATGGACTGGGAGTTACACAAACCATAGACCCTCCCATGGACTGGGAGTTACACAAACCATAGACCCTCCCATGGACTGGGAGTTACACAAACCATAGACCCTCCCATGGACTGGGAGTTACACAAACCATAGACCATCCCATGGACTGGGAGTTACACAAACCATAGACCCTCCCATGGACTGGGAGTTACACAAACCATAGACCCTCCCATGGACTGGGAGTTACACAAACCATAGACCCTCTCATGGACTGGGAGTTACACAAACCATAGACCCCCCCCATGGACTGGGAGTTACACAAACCATAGACCCTCTCATGGACTGGGAGTTACACAAACCATAGACCCTCTCATGGACTGGGAGTTACACAAACCATAGACCCTCCCATGGACTGGGAGTTACACAAACCATAGACCCTCTCATGGACTGGGAGTTACACAAACCATAGACCCTCCCATGGACTGGGAGTTACACAAACCATAGACCCTCCCATGGACTGGGAGTTACACAAACCATAGACCCTCCCATGGACTGGGAGTTACACAAACCATAGACCCTCTCATGGACTGGGAGTTACACAAACCATAGACCCTCCCATGGACTGGGAGTTACACAAACCATAGACCCTCTCATGGACTGGGAGTTACACAAACCATAGACCCTCCCATGGACTGGGAGTTACACAAACCGGATAGACCCTCCCCTTCCATGGACTGGGAGTTACACAAACCATAGACCCTCCCCTTCCATGGACTGGGAGTTACACAAACCATAGACCCTCCCCTTCCATGGACTGGGAGTTACACAAACCATAGACCCTCCCCTTCCATGGACTGGGAGTTACACAAACCATAGACCCTCCCCTTCCATGGACTGGGAGTTACACAAACCATAGACCCTCCCCTTCCATGGACTGGGAGTTACACAAACCATAGACCCTCCCCTTCCATGGACTGGGAGTTACACAAACCATAGACCCTCCCATTGACTGGGAGTTACACAAACCATAGACCCTCCCATGGACTGGGAGTTACACAAACCATAGACCCTCCCATGGACTGGGAGTTACACAAACCATAGACCCTTCCATGGACTGGGAGTTACACAAACCATAGACCCTCCCATGGACTGGGAGTTACACAAACCATAGACCCTCCCATGGACTGGGAGTTACACAAACCATAGACCCTCCCATGGACTGGGAGTTACACAAACCATAGACCCTCCCATGGACTGGGAGTTACACAAACCATAGACCCTTCCATGGACTGGAAGTTACACAAACCATAGACCCTCTCATGGACTGGGAGTTGCACAAACCATAGACCCTTCCATGGACAGTCTATGCACAAACCAACAATAGAGAATAACTCACAATTCAATAATTTTGTTAATTGTATAGAGTGAATAACTTGACCGTCAAACATTTCAACTTTGACACACACAATTAAATGCTAATTCTGTTTAATAGAGGACACCATATTTTGAAAAGTCATGTTTAATTAAATCTAGAGTTGAAATGTTTCTAGTATAAACTCTTCTCTGATATCAATAGAAATGATTGCATCATCTCCCAGAATAATTTTGTCAAGAAATGTTGTTACACAATAATGAACTGTATCTAAACAGTAGATTCATATGTGATGTCAACACGAATGTTTCCTTGATCATCATCATTATCAATTTGGTTGACATATGTCATTCTGCAACACTGACCCATATTACTATCTTCAATCACTCCATTTTCTACCTTGCCATTGAAACTTAGTGGTATTGAGTCCTTAGACTGGGCTTGATCTGTGTGTTCAATACTGGAACAAGTCAAAACAACTGGTATATGATCTGTCAGGGTGGCAAACTGACTAATGAAGTAGTACTCCTCACAAACCTGGAAAAGAAATAAAGGATAAAGTATAGACTAAATGACAATAGAATTATTAGAGGATGATGCTGTCTGATACTAAATGACAATAGAATTATTAGAGGATGATACTGTCTGATACTAAATGACAATAGAATTATTAAAGGATGATGCTGTCTGATACTAAATGACAATAGAATTATTAGAGGATGATGGTGTCTGATACTAAATGACAATAGAATTATTAGAGGATGATGCTGTCTGATACTAAATGACAATAGAATTATTACAGGATGATGCTGTCTGATACTAAATGACAATAAAATTATTAGAGGATGATGCTGTCTGATACTAAATGACAAAAGAATTATTACAGGATGATGGTGTCTGATACTAAATGACAATAGAATTACAACAGGATGATGCTGTCTGATACTAAATGACAATAGAATTACAACAGGATGACGCTGTCTGATACTAAATGACAATAGAATTATTACAGGATGATGCTGTCTGATACTAAATGACAATAGAATTACAACAGGATGATGCTGTCTGATACTAAATGACAATAGAATTACAACAGGATGATACTGTCTGATACTAAATGACAATAGAATTATTACAGGATGATGCTGTCTGATACTAAATGACAATAGAATTATTACAGGATGATGCTGTCTGATACTAAATGACAATAGAATTACAACAGGATGATGCTGTCTGATACTAAATGACAATAGAATTACTACAGGATGATACTGTCTGATACTAAATGACAATAGAATTATTTCAGGATGATACTGTGTGATACTAAATGACAATAGAATTATTAGAGGATGATGGTGTCTGATACTAAATGACAATAGAATTACTAAAGGATGATGGTGTCTGATACTAAATGACAATAGAATTATTACAGGATGATGCTGTCTGATACTAAATGACAATAGAATTACAACAGGATGATGCTGTCTGATACTAAATGACAATAGAATTACTACAGGATGATGCTGTCTGATACTAAATGACAATAGAATTACTAGAGGATGATACTGTCTGATACTAAATGACAATAGAATTATTACAGGATGATGCTGTCTGATACTAAATGACAATAGAATTACAACAGGATGATGCTGTCTGATACTAAATGACAATATAATTATTACAGGATGATGCTGTCTGATACTAAATGACAATAGAATTACTAGAGGATGATACTGTCTGATACTAAATGACAATAGAATTATTACAGGATGATGCTGTCTGATACTAAATGACAATAGAATTACAACAGGATGATACTGTCTGATACTAAATGACAATAGAATTATTACAGGATGATGCTGCCTGATACTAAATGACAATAGAATTATTAGAGGATGATGCTGTCTGATACTAAATGACAATAGAATTATTACAGGATGATGCTGTCTGATACTAAATGACAATAGAATTATTACAGGATGATACTGTCTGATACTAAATGACAATAGAATTATTAGAGGATGATGCTGTCTGATACTAAATGACAATAGAATTATTACAGGATGATGCTGTCTGATACTAAATGACAATAGAATTACTAAAGGATGATGCTGTCTGATACTAAATGACAATAGAATTATTAGAGGATGATGCTGTCTGATACTAAATGACAATAGAATTACAACAGGATGATACTGTCTGATACTAAATGACAATAGAATTACAACAGGATGACGCTGTCTGATACTAAATGACAATAGAATTATTACAGGATGATGGTGTCTGATACTAAATGACAATAGAATTATTACAGGATGATGGTGTCTGATACTAAAGGATAATAGAATTATTACAGGATGATGCTGTCTGATACTAAATGACAATAGAATTATTAAAGGATGATACTGTCTGATACTAAATGACAATAGAATTATTACAGGATGATACTGTCTGATACTAAATGACAATAGAATTATTACAGGATGATGCAGTCTGATACTAAATGACAATAGAATTATTACAGGATGATACTGTCTGATACTAAATGACAATAGAATTATTACAGGATGATACTGTCTGATACTAAATGACAATAGAATTATTACAGGATGATGGTGTCTGATACTAAATGACAATAGAATTATTACAGGATGATACTGTGTGATACTAAATGACAATAGAATTATTACAGGATGATGCTGTCTGATACTAAATGACAATAGAATTATTAGAGGATGATGCTGTCTGATACTAAATGACAATAGAATTATTAGAGGATGATGCTGTCTGATACTAAATGACAATAGAATTATTAGAGGATGATGCAGTCTGATACTAAATGACAATAGAATTATTACAGGATGATGCTGTCTGATACTAAATGACAATAGAATTATTAAAGGATGATACTGTCTGATACTAAATGACAATAGAATCATTAGAGGATGATGCTGTCTGATACTAAATGACAATAGAATTATTAAAGGATGATGCTGTCTGATACTAAATGACAATAGAATTATTTGAGGATGATGCTGTCTGATACTAAATGACAATAGAATTATTAGAGGATGATGCTGTCTGATACTAAATGACAATAGAATTATTAGAGGATGATGCTGTCTGATACTAAATGACAATAGAATTATTACAGGATGATGCTGTCTGATACTAAATGACAATAGAATTACAACAGGCTGATGCTGTCTGATACTAAATGACAATAGAATTACAACAGGATGATACTGTCTGATACTAAATGACAATAGAATTATTTCAGGATGATGCTGTCTGATACTAAATGACAATAGAATTACTAAAGGATGATGCTGTCTGATACTAAATGACAATAGAATTACAACAGGATGATACTGTCTGATACTAAATGACAATAGAATTACAACAGGATGACGCTGTCTGATACTAAATGACAATAGAATTATTACAGGATGATACTGTCTGATACTAAATGACAATAGAATTATTACAGGATGATGGTGTCTGATACTAAAGGATAATAGAATTATTACAGGATGATGCTGTCTGATACTAAATGACAATAGAATTAGTAAAGGATGATACTGTCTGATACTAAATGACAATAGAATTATTAGAGGATGATGCTGTCTGATACTAAATGACAATAGAATCATTAGAGGATGATGGTGTCTGATACTAAATGACAATAGAATTATTAGAGGATGATGCTGTCTGATACTAAATGACAATAGAATTATTACAGGATGATGCTGTCTGATACTAAATGACAATAGAATTATTAAAGGATGATACTGTCTGATACTAAATGACAATAGAATTATTAGAGGATGATGCTGTCTGACACTAAATGACAATACAATTACTAAAGGATGATGCTGTCTGATACTAAATGACAATAGAATTACTAAAGGATGATGCTGTCTGATACTAAATGACAATAGAATTACTAAAGGATGATACTGTCTGATACTAAATGACAATAGAATTATTAGAGGATGATGCTGTCTGATACTAAATGACAATAGAATTATTACAGGATGATGCTGTCTGATACTAAATGACAATAGAATTATTACAGGATGATGCAGTCTGATACTAAATGACAATAGAATTATTAGAGGATGATACTGTCTGATACTAAATGACAATAGAATTATTACAGGATGATGCTGTCTGATACTAAATGACAATAGAATCATTAGAGGATGATGGTGTCTGATACTAAATGACAATAGAATTATTAGAGGATGATGCTGTCTGATACTAAATGACAATAGAATTATTACAGGATGATGCTGTCTGATACTAAATGACAATAGAATTATTAGAGGATGATGGTGTCTGATACTAAATGACAATAGAATTATTAGAGGATGATGCTGTCTGATACTAAATGACAATAGAATTATTAGAGGATGGTGCTGTCTGATACTAAATGACAATAGAATTATTACAGGATGATGCTGTCTGATACTAAATGACAATAGAATTACAACAGGATGATGCTGTCTGATACTAAATGACAATAGAATTATTAGAGGATGATGGTGTCTGATACTAAATGACAATAGAATTATTAGAGGATGATGCTGTCTGATACTAAATGACAATAGAATTATTACAGGATGATGCTGTCTGATACTAAATGACAATAGAATTATTACAGGATGATGCTGTCTGATACTAAATGACAATAGAATTATTAGAGGATGATGCTGTCTGATACTAAATGACAATAGAATTATTAGAGGATGATGCTGTCTGATACTAAATGACAATAGAATTATTACAGGATGATGCTGTCTGATACTAAATGACAATAGAATCATTAGAGGATGATGGTGTCTGATACTAAATGACAATAGAATTACTAGAGGATGATACTGTCTGATACTAAATGACAATAGAATTATTAGAGGATGATGCTGTCTGATACTAAATGACAATAGAATTACAACAGGATGATACTGTCTGATACTAAATGACAATAGAATTATTACAGGATGATGCTGTCTGATACTAAATGACAATAGAATTATTACAGGATGATGCTGTCTGATACTAAATGACAATAGAATTACAACAGGATGATGCTGTCTGATACTAAATGACAATAGAATTACTACAGGATGATACTGTCTGATACTAAATGACAATAGAATTATTTCAGGATGATACTGTGTGATACTAAATGACAATAGAATTATTAGAGGATGATGGTGTCTGATACTAAATGACAATAGAATTACTAAAGGATGATGGTGTCTGATACTAAATGACAATAGAATTATTACAGGATGATGCTGTCTGATACTAAATGACAATAGAATTACAACAGGATGATGCTGTCTGATACTAAATGACAATAGAATTACTACAGGATGATGCTGTCTGATACTAAATGACAATAGAATTACTAGAGGATGATACTGTCTGATACTAAATGACAATAGAATTATTACAGGATGATGCTGTCTGATACTAAATGACAATAGAATTACAACAGGATGATGCTGTCTGATACTAAATGACAATATAATTATTACAGGATGATGCTGTCTGATACTAAATGACAATAGAATTACAACAGGATGATACTGTCTGATACTAAATGACAATAGAATTATTACAGGATGATGCTGTCTGATACTAAATGACAATAGAATTACAACAGGATGATGCTGTCTGATACTAAATGACAATAGAATTACAACAGGATGATACTGTCTGATACTAAATGACAATAGAATTATTACAGGATGATGCTGTCTGATACTAAATGACAATAGAATTATTACAGGATGATGCTGTCTGATACTAAATGACAATAGAATTACAACAGGATGATGCTGTCTGATACTAAATGACAATAGAATTACTACAGGATGATACTGTCTGATACTAAATGACAATAGAATTATTTCAGGATGATACTGTGTGATACTAAATGACAATAGAATTATTAGAGGATGATGGTGTCTGATACTAAATGACAATAGAATTACTAAAGGATGATGGTGTCTGATACTAAATGACAATAGAATTATTACAGGATGATGCTGTCTGATACTAAATGACAATAGAATTACAACAGGATGATGCTGTCTGATACTAAATGACAATAGAATTACTACAGGATGATGCTGTCTGATACTAAATGACAATAGAATTACTAGAGGATGATACTGTCTGATACTAAATGACAATAGAATTATTACAGGATGATGCTGTCTGATACTAAATGACAATAGAATTACAACAGGATGATGCTGTCTGATACTAAATGACAATATAATTATTACAGGATGATGCTGTCTGATACTAAATGACAATAGAATTACTAGAGGATGATACTGTCTGATACTAAATGACAATAGAATTATTACAGGATGATGCTGTCTGATACTAAATGACAATAGAATTACAACAGGATGATACTGTCTGATACTAAATGACAATAGAATTATTACAGGATGATGCTGCCTGATACTAAATGACAATAGAATTATTAGAGGATGATGCTGTCTGATACTAAATGACAATAGAATTATTACAGGATGATGCTGTCTGATACTAAATGACAATAGAATTATTACAGGATGATACTGTCTGATACTAAATGACAATAGAATTATTAGAGGATGATGCTGTCTGATACTAAATGACAATAGAATTATTACAGGATGATGCTGTCTGATACTAAATGACAATAGAATTACTAAAGGATGATGCTGTCTGATACTAAATGACAATAGAATTATTAGAGGATGATGCTGTCTGATACTAAATGACAATAGAATTACAACAGGATGATACTGTCTGATACTAAATGACAATAGAATTACAACAGGATGACGCTGTCTGATACTAAATGACAATAGAATTATTACAGGATGATGGTGTCTGATACTAAATGACAATAGAATTATTACAGGATGATGGTGTCTGATACTAAAGGATAATAGAATTATTACAGGATGATGCTGTCTGATACTAAATGACAATAGAATTATTAAAGGATGATACTGTCTGATACTAAATGACAATAGAATTATTACAGGATGATACTGTCTGATACTAAATGACAATAGAATTATTACAGGATGATGCAGTCTGATACTAAATGACAATAGAATTATTACAGGATGATACTGTCTGATACTAAATGACAATAGAATTATTACAGGATGATACTGTCTGATACTAAATGACAATAGAATTATTACAGGATGATGGTGTCTGATACTAAATGACAATAGAATTATTACAGGATGATACTGTGTGATACTAAATGACAATAGAATTATTACAGGATGATGCTGTCTGATACTAAATGACAATAGAATTATTAGAGGATGATGCTGTCTGATACTAAATGACAATAGAATTATTAGAGGATGATGCTGTCTGATACTAAATGACAATAGAATTATTAGAGGATGATGCAGTCTGATACTAAATGACAATAGAATTATTACAGGATGATGCTGTCTGATACTAAATGACAATAGAATTATTAAAGGATGATACTGTCTGATACTAAATGACAATAGAATCATTAGAGGATGATGCTGTCTGATACTAAATGACAATAGAATTATTAAAGGATGATGCTGTCTGATACTAAATGACAATAGAATTATTTGAGGATGATGCTGTCTGATACTAAATGACAATAGAATTATTAGAGGATGATGCTGTCTGATACTAAATGACAATAGAATTATTAGAGGATGATGCTGTCTGATACTAAATGACAATAGAATTATTACAGGATGATGCTGTCTGATACTAAATGACAATAGAATTACAACAGGCTGATGCTGTCTGATACTAAATGACAATAGAATTACAACAGGATGATACTGTCTGATACTAAATGACAATAGAATTATTTCAGGATGATGCTGTCTGATACTAAATGACAATAGAATTACTAAAGGATGATGCTGTCTGATACTAAATGACAATAGAATTACAACAGGATGATACTGTCTGATACTAAATGACAATAGAATTACAACAGGATGACGCTGTCTGATACTAAATGACAATAGAATTATTACAGGATGATACTGTCTGATACTAAATGACAATAGAATTATTACAGGATGATGGTGTCTGATACTAAAGGATAATAGAATTATTACAGGATGATGCTGTCTGATACTAAATGACAATAGAATTAGTAAAGGATGATACTGTCTGATACTAAATGACAATAGAATTATTAGAGGATGATGCTGTCTGATACTAAATGACAATAGAATCATTAGAGGATGATGGTGTCTGATACTAAATGACAATAGAATTATTAGAGGATGATGCTGTCTGATACTAAATGACAATAGAATTATTACAGGATGATGCTGTCTGATACTAAATGACAATAGAATTATTAAAGGATGATACTGTCTGATACTAAATGACAATAGAATTATTAGAGGATGATGCTGTCTGACACTAAATGACAATACAATTACTAAAGGATGATGCTGTCTGATACTAAATGACAATAGAATTACTAAAGGATGATGCTGTCTGATACTAAATGACAATAGAATTACTAAAGGATGATACTGTCTGATACTAAATGACAATAGAATTATTAGAGGATGATGCTGTCTGATACTAAATGACAATAGAATTATTACAGGATGATGCTGTCTGATACTAAATGACAATAGAATTATTACAGGATGATGCTGTCTGATACTAAATGACAATAGAATTATTAGAGGATGATACTGTCTGATACTAAATGACAATAGAATTATTACAGGATGATGCTGTCTGATACTAAATGACAATAGAATCATTAGAGGATGATGGTGTCTGATACTAAATGACAATAGAATTATTAGAGGATGATGCTGTCTGATACTAAATGACAATAGAATTATTACAGGATGATGCTGTCTGATACTAAATGACAATAGAATTATTAGAGGATGATGCTGTCTGATACTAAATGACAATAGAATTATTAGAGGATGATGCTGTCTGATACTAAATGACAATAGAATTATTAGAGGATGGTGCTGTCTGATACTAAATGACAATAGAATTATTACAGGATGATGCTGTCTGATACTAAATGACAATAGAATTACAACAGGATGATGCTGTCTGATACTAAATGACAATAGAATTATTAGAGGATGATGGTGTCTGATACTAAATGACAATAGAATTATTAGAGGATGATGCTGTCTGATACTAAATGACAATAGAATTATTACAGGATGATGCTGTCTGATACTAAATGACAATAGAATTATTACAGGATGATGCTGTCTGATACTAAATGACAATAGAATTATTACAGGATGATGCTGTCTGATACTAAATGACAATAGAATTATTAGAGGATGATGCTGTCTGATACTAAATGACAATAGAATTATTACAGGATGATGCTGTCTGATACTAAATGACAATAGAATCATTAGAGGATGATGGTGTCTGATACTAAATGACAATAGAATTATTAGAGGATGATACTGTCTGATACTAAATGACAATAGAATTATTAGAGGATGATGCTGTCTGATACTAAATGACAATAGAATTACAACAGGATGATACTGTCTGATACTAAATGACAATAGAATTATTACAGGATGATGCTGTCTGATACTAAATGACAATAGAATTATTACAGGATGATGCTGTCTGATACTAAATGACAATAGAATTACAACAGGATGATGCTGTCTGATACTAAATGACAATAGAATTACTACAGGATGATACTGTCTGATACTAAATGACAATAGAATTATTTCAGGATGATACTGTGTGATACTAAATGACAATAGAATTATTAGAGGATGATGGTGTCTGATACTAAATGACAATAGAATTACTAAAGGATGATGGTGTCTGATACTAAATGACAATAGAATTATTACAGGATGATGCTGTCTGATACTAAATGACAATAGAATTACAACAGGATGATGCTGTCTGATACTAAATGACAATAGAATTACTACAGGATGATGCTGTCTGATACTAAATGACAATAGAATTACTAGAGGATGATACTGTCTGATACTAAATGACAATAGAATTATTACAGGATGATGCTGTCTGATACTAAATGACAATAGAATTACAACAGGATGATGCTGTCTGATACTAAATGACAATATAATTATTACAGGATGATGCTGTCTGATACTAAATGACAATAGAATTACTAGAGGATGATACTGTCTGATACTAAATGACAATAGAATTATTACAGGATGATGCTGTCTGATACTAAATGACAATAGAATTACAACAGGATGATACTGTCTGATACTAAATGACAATAGAATTATTACAGGATGATGCTGCCTGATACTAAATGACAATAGAATTATTAGAGGATGATGCTGTCTGATACTAAATGACAATAGAATTATTACAGGATGATGCTGTCTGATACTAAATGACAATAGAATTATTACAGGATGATACTGTCTGATACTAAATGACAATAGAATTATTAGAGGATGATGCTGTCTGATACTAAATGACAATAGAATTATTACAGGATGATGCTGTCTGATACTAAATGACAATAGAATTACTAAAGGATGATGCTGTCTGATACTAAATGACAATAGAATTATTAGAGGATGATGCTGTCTGATACTAAATGACAATAGAATTACAACAGGATGATACTGTCTGATACTAAATGACAATAGAATTACAACAGGATGACGCTGTCTGATACTAAATGACAATAGAATTATTACAGGATGATGGTGTCTGATACTAAATGACAATAGAATTATTACAGGATGATGGTGTCTGATACTAAAGGATAATAGAATTATTACAGGATGATGCTGTCTGATACTAAATGACAATAGAATTATTAAAGGATGATGCTGTCTGATACTAAATGACAATAGAATCATTAGAGGATGATGGTGTCTGATACTAAATGACAATAGAATTATTAGAGGATGATGCTGTCTGATACTAAATGACAATAGAATTATTACAGGATGATACTGTCTGATACTAAATGACAATAGAATTATTACAGGATGATGGTGTCTGATACTAAATGACAATAGAATTATTACAGGATGATACTGTGTGATACTAAATGACAATAGAATTATTACAGGATGATGCTGTCTGATACTAAATGACAATAGAATTATTAGAGGATGATGCTGTCTGATACTAAATGACAATAGAATTATTAGAGGATGATGCTGTCTGATACTAAATGACAATAGAATTATTAGAGGATGATGCAGTCTGATACTAAATGACAATAGAATTATTACAGGATGATGCTGTCTGATACTAAATGACAATAGAATTATTAAAGGATGATACTGTCTGATACTAAATGACAATAGAATCATTAGAGGATGATGCTGTCTGATACTAAATGACAATAGAATTATTAAAGGATGATGCTGTCTGATACTAAATGACAATAGAATTATTTGAGGATGATGCTGTCTGATACTAAATGACAATAGAATTATTAGAGGATGATGCTGTCTGATACTAAATGACAATAGAATTATTAGAGGATGATGCTGTCTGATACTAAATGACAATAGAATTATTACAGGATGATGCTGTCTGATACTAAATGACAATAGAATTACAACAGGCTGATGCTGTCTGATACTAAATGACAATAGAATTACAACAGTATGATACTGTCTGATACTAAATGACAATAGAATTATTTCAGGATGATGCTGTCTGATACTAAATGACAATAGAATTACTAAAGGATGATGCTGTCTGATACTAAATGACAATAGAATTACAACAGGATGATACTGTCTGATACTAAATGACAATAGAATTATTACAGGATGATACTGTCTGATACTAAATGACAATAGAATTATTACAGGATGATGGTGTCTGATACTAAAGGATAATAGAATTATTACAGGATGATGCTGTCTGATACTAAATGACAATAGAATTAGTAAAGGATGATACTGTCTGATACTAAATGACAATAGAATTATTAGAGGATGATGCTGTCTGATACTAAATGACAATAGAATCATTAGAGGATGATGGTGTCTGATACTAAATGACAATAGAATTATTAGAGGATGATGCTGTCTGATACTAAATGACAATAGAATTATTACAGGATGATGCTGTCTGATACTAAATGACAATAGAATTATTAAAGGATGATACTGTCTGATACTAAATGACAATAGAATTATTAGAGGATGATGCTGTCTGACACTAAATGACAATACAATTACTAAAGGATGATGCTGTCTGATACTAAATGACAATAGAATTACTAAAGGATGATGCTGTCTGATACTAAATGACAATAGAATTACTAAAGGATGATACTGTCTGATACTAAATGACAATAGAATTATTAGAGGATGATGCTGTCTGATACTAAATGACAATAGAATTATTACAGGATGATGCTGTCTGATACTAAATGACAATAGAATTATTACAGGATGATGCTGTCTGATACTAAATGACAATAGAATTATTAGAGGATGATACTGTCTGATACTAAATGACAATAGAATTATTACAGGATGATGCTGTCTGATACTAAATGACAATAGAATTATTACAGGATGATGCTGTCTGATACTAAATGACAATAGAATTATTAAAGGATGATACTGTCTGATACTAAATGACAATAGAATTATTAGAGGATGATGCTGTCTGACACTAAATGACAATACAATTACTAAAGGATGATGCTGTCTGATACTAAATGACAATAGAATTACTAAAGGATGATGCTGTCTGATACTAAATGACAATAGAATTACTAAAGGATGATGCTGTCTGATACTAAATGACAATAGAATTATTACAGGATGATGCTGTCTGATACTAAATGACAATAGAATTATTAGAGGATGATACTGTCTGATACTAAATGACAATAGAATTATTACAGGATGATGCTGTCTGATACTAAATGACAATAGAATCATTAGAGGATGATGGTGTCTGATACTAAATGACAATAGAAATATTAGAGGATGATGCTGTCTGATACTAAATGACAATAGAATTATTACAGGATGATGCTGTCTGATACTAAATGACAATAGAATTATTAGAGGATGATGCTGTCTGATACTAAATGACAATAGAATTATTAGAGGATGATGCTGTCTGATACTAAATGACAATAGAATTATTAGAGGATGGTGCTGTCTGATACTAAATGACAATAGAATTATTACAGGATGATGCTGTCTGATACTAAATGACAATAGAATTACAACAGGATGATGCTGTCTGATACTAAATGACAATAGAATTATTAGAGGATGATGGTGTCTGATACTAAATGACAATAGAATTATTAGAGGATGATGCTGTCTGATACTAAATGACAATAGAATTATTACAGGATGATGCTGTCTGATACTAAATGACAATAGAATTATTACAGGATGATGCTGTCTGATACTAAATGACAATAGAATTATTACAGGATGATGCTGTCTGATACTAAATGACAATAGAATTATTAGAGGATGATGCTGTCTGATACTAAATGACAATAGAATTATTACAGGATGATGCTGTCTGATACTAAATGACAATAGAATCATTAGAGGATGATGGTGTCTGATACTAAATGACAATAGAATTATTAGAGGATGATACTGTCTGATACTAAATGACAATAGAATTATTAGAGGATGATGCTGTCTGATACTAAATGACAATAGAATTATTAGAGGATGATGGTGTCTGATACTAAATGACAATAGAATCATTAGAGGATGATGGTGTCTGATACTAAATGACAATAGAATTATTAGAGGATGATACTGTCTGATACTAAATGACAACAGAATTATTAGAGGATGATACTGTCTGATACTAAATGACAATAGAATTATTAGAGGATGATGGTGTCTGATACTAAATGACAATAGAATTATTACAGGATGATGCTGTCTGATACTAAATGACAATAGAATTATTAAAGGATGATACTGTCTGATAATAAATGACAATAGAATTATTAGAGGATGATGCTGTCTGATACTAAATGACAATAGAATTATTAGAGGATGATGCTGTCTGATACTAAATGACAATAGAATTATTAGAGGATGGTGCTGTCTGATACTAAATGACAATAGAATTATTACAGGATGATGCTGTCTGATACTAAATGACAATAGAATTACAACAGGATGATGCTGTCTGATACTAAATGACAATAGAATTATTAGAGGATGATGGTGTCTGATACTAAATGACAATAGAATTATTAGAGGATGATGCTGTCTGATACTAAATGACAATAGAATTATTACAGGATGATGCTGTCTGATACTAAATGACAATAGAATTATTACAGGATGATGCTGTCTGATACTAAATGACAATAGAATTATTACAGGATGATGCTGTCTGATACTAAATGACAATAGAATTATTAGAGGATGATGCTGTCTGATACTAAATGACAATAGAATTATTACAGGATGATGCTGTCTGATACTAAATGACAATAGAATCATTAGAGGATGATGGTGTCTGATACTAAATGACAATAGAATTATTAGAGGATGATACTGTCTGATACTAAATGACAATAGAATTATTAGAGGATGATGCTGTCTGATACTAAATGACAATAGAATTATTAGAGGATGATGGTGTCTGATACTAAATAACAATAGAATCATTAGAGGATGATGGTGTCTGATACTAAATGACAATAGAATTATTAGAGGATGATACTGTCTGATACTAAATGACAATAGAATTATTAGAGGATGATACTATCTGATACTAAATGACAATAGAATTATTAGAGGATGATGGTGTCTGATACTAAATGACAATAGAATTATTACAGGATGATGCTGTCTGATACTAAATGACAATAGAATTATTAAAGGATGATACTGTCTGATAATAAATGACAATAGAATTATTAGAGGATGATGGTGTCTGATACTAAATGACAATATAATTATTAGAGGATGATAGTGTCTGATACTAAATGACAATAGAATTATTAGAGGATGATGGTGTCTGATACTAAATGACAATAGAATTATTAGAGGATGATGCTGTCTGATACTAAATGACAATAGAATTATTACAGGATGATGGTGTCTGATACTAAATGACAATAGAATTATTAGAGGATGATACTGTCTGATACTAAATGACAATAGAATTATTAGAGGATGATGGTGTCTGATACTAAATGACAATAGAATTATTAGAGGATGATGCTGTCTGATACTAAATGACAATAGAATTATTACAGGATGATGGTGTCTGATACTAAATGACAATAGAATTATTAAAGGATGATACTGTCTGATACTAAATGACAATAGAATTATTAGAGGATGATGCTGTCTGATACTAAATGACAATAGAATTATTAGAGGATGATACTGTCTGATACTAAATGACAATAGAATTATTAGAGGATGATGGTGTCTGATACTAAATGACAATAGAATTATTACAGGATGATGTTGTCTGATACTAAATGACAATAGAATTATTACAGGATGATGTTGTCTGATACTAAATGACAATAGAATTATTAGAGGATGATGTTGTCTGATACTAAATGACAATAGAATTATTAGAGGATGATGTTGTCTGATACTAAATGACAATAGAATTATTAGAGGATGATGCTGTCTGATACTAAATGACAATAGAATTATTACAGGATGATACTGTCTGATACTAAATGACAATAGAATTATTAGAGGATGATGCTGTCTGATACTAAATGACAATAGAATTATTAGAGGATGAAACTGTCTGATACTAAATGACAATAGAATTATTAAAGGATGATGCTGTCTGATACTAAATGACAATAGAATTATTACAGGATGATGCTGTCTGATACTAAATGACAATAGAATTATTAGAGGATGATGCTGTCTGATACTAAATGACAATAGAATTATTACAGGATGATGCTGTCTGATACTAAATGACAATAAAATTATTAGAGGATGATGCTGTCTGATATTAAATGACAAAAGAATTATTACAGGATGATGGTGTCTGATACTAAATGACAATAGAATTACAACAGGATGATGCTGTCTGATACTAAATGACAATAGAATTACAACAGGATGATACTGTCTGATACTAAATGACAATAGAATTATTACAGGATGATGCTGTCTGATACTAAATGACAATAGAATTACAACAGGATGATGCTGTCTGATACTAAATGACAATAGAATTACAACAGGATGATACTGTCTGATACTAAATGACAATAGAATTATTACAGGATGATGCTGTCTGATACTAAATGACAATAGAATTATTACAGGATGATGCTGTCTGATACTAAATGACAATAGAATTACAACAGGATGATGCTGTCTGATACTAAATGACAATAGAATTACTACAGGATGATACTGTCTGATACTAAATGACAATAGAATTATTTCAGGATGATACTGTGTGATACTAAATGACAATAGAATTATTAGAGGATGATGGTGTCTGATACTAAATGACAATAGAATTACTAAAGGATGATGGTGTCTGATACTAAATGACAATAGAATTATTACAGGATGATGCTGTCTGATACTAAATGACAATAGAATTACAACAGGATGATGCTGTCTGATACTAAATGACAATAGAATTACTACAGGATGATGCTGTCTGATACTAAATGACAATAGAATTACTAGAGGATGATACTGTCTGATACTAAATGACAATAGAATTATTACAGGATGATGCTGTCTGATACTAAATGACAATAGAATTACAACAGGATGATGTTGTCTGATACTAAATGACAATATAATTATTACAGGATGATGCTGTCTGATACTAAATGACAATAGAATTACTAGAGGATGATACTGTCTGATACTAAATGACAATAGAATTATTAGAGGATGATGCTGTCTGATACTAAATGACAATAGAATTACAACAGGATGATACTGTCTGATACTAAATGACAATAGAATTATTACAGGATGATGCTGCCTGATACTAAATGACAATAGAATTATTAGAGGATGATGCTGTCTGATACTAAATGACAATAGAATTATTACAGGATGATGCTGTCTGATACTAAATGACAATAGAATTATTACAGGATGATACTGTCTGATACTAAATGACAATAGAATTATTAGAGGATGATGCTGTCTGATACTAAATGACAATAGAATTATTATAGGATGATGCTGTCTGATACTAAATGACAATAGAATTACTAAAGGATGATGCTGTCTGATACTAAATGACAATAGAATTATTAGAGGATGATGCTGTCTGATACTAAATGACAATAGAATTACAACAGGATGATACTGTCTGATACTAAATGACAATAGAATTACAACAGGATGACGCTGTCTGATACTAAATGACAATAGAATTATTACAGGATGATGGTGTCTGATACTAAATGACAATAGAATTATTACAGGATGATGGTGTCTGATACTAAATGACAATAGAATTATTAAAGGATGATGGTGTCTGATACTAAAGGATAATAGAATTATTACAGGATGATGCTGTCTGATACTAAATGACAATAGAATTATTAAAGGATGATGCTGTCTGATACTAAATGACAATAGAATCATTAGAGGATGATGGTGTCTGATACTAAATGACAATAGAATTATTAGAGGATGATGCTGTCTGATACTAAATGACAATAGAATTATTACAGGATGATACTGTCTGATACTAAATGACAATAGAATTATTACAGGATGATGGTGTCTGATACTAAATGACAATAGAATTATTACAGGATGATACTGTGTGATACTAAATGACAATAGAATTATTACAGGATGATGCTGTCTGATACTAAATGACAATAGAATTATTAGAGGATGATGCTGTCTGATACTAAATGACAATAGAATTATTAGAGGATGATGCTGTTTGATACTAAATGACAATAGAATTATTAGAGGATGATGCAGTCTGATACTAAATGACAATAGAATTATTACAGGATGATGCTGTCTGATACTAAATGACAATAGAATTATTAAAGGATGATACTGTCTGATACTAAATGACAATAGAATCATTAGAGGATGATGCTGTCTGATACTAAATGACAATAGAATTATTTGAGGATGATGCTGTCTGATACTAAATGACAATAGAATTATTAGAGGATGATGCTGTCTGATACTAAATGACAATAGAATTATTACAGGATGATGCTGTCTGATACTAAATGACAATAGAATTATTACAGGATGATGCTGTCTGATACTAAATGACAATAGAATTACAACAGGCTGATGCTGTCTGATACTAAATGACAATAGAATTACAACAGGATGATACTGTCTGATACTAAATGACAATAGAATTATTTCAGGATGATGCTGTCTGATACTAAATGACAATAGAATTACTAAAGGATGATGCTGTCTGATACTAAATGACAATAGAATTACAACAGGATGATACTGTCTGATACTAAATGACAATAGAATTACAACAGGATGACGCTGTCTGATACTAAATGACAATAGAATTATTACAGGATGATACTGTCTGATACTAAATGACAATAGAATTATTACAGGATGATGGTGTCTGATACTAAAGGATAATAGAATTATTACAGGATGATGCTGTCTGATACTAAATGACAATAGAATTAGTAAAGGATGATACTGTCTGATACTAAATGACAATAGAATTATTAGAGGATGATGCTGTCTGATACTAAATGACAATAGAATCATTAGAGGATGATGGTGTCTGATACTAAATGACAATAGAATTATTAGAGGATGATGCTGTCTGATACTAAATGACAATAGAATTATTACAGGATGATGCTGTCTGATACTAAATGACAATAGAATTATTAAAGGATGATACTGTCTGATACTAAATGACAATAGAATTATTAGAGGATGATGCTGTCTGACACTAAATGACAATACAATTACTAAAGGATGATGCTGTCTGATACTAAATGACAATAGAATTACTAAAGGATGATGCTGTCTGATACTAAATGACAATAGAATTACTAAAGGATGATACTGTCTGATACTAAATGACAATAGAATTATTAGAGGATGATGCTGTCTGATACTAAATGACAATAGAATTATTACAGGATGATGCTGTCTGATACTAAATGACAATAGAATTATTACAGGATGATGCTGTCTGATACTAAATGACAATAGAATTATTAGAGGATGATGCTGTCTGATACTAAATGACAATAGAATTATTACAGGATGATGCTGTCTGATACTAAATGACAATAGAATCATTAGAGGATGATGGTGTCTGATACTAAATGACAATAGAATTATTAGAGGATGATGCTGTCTGATACTAAATGACAATAGAATTATTACAGGATGATGCTGTCTGATACTAAATGACAATAGAATTATTAGAGGATGATGCTGTCTGATACTAAATGACAATAGAATTATTAGAGGATGATGCTGTCTGATACTAAATGACAATAGAATTATTAGAGGATGGTGCTGTCTGATACTAAATGACAATAGAATTATTACAGGATGATGCTGTCTGATACTAAATGACAATAGAATTACAACAGGATGATGCTGTCTGATACTAAATGACAATAGAATTATTAGAGGATGATGGTGTCTGATACTAAATGACAATAGAATTATTAGAGGATGATGCTGTCTGATACTAAATGACAATAGAATTATTACAGGATGATGCTGTCTGATACTAAATGACAATAGAATTATTACAGGATGATGCTGTCTGATACTAAATGACAATAGAATTATTACAGGATGATGCTGTCTGATACTAAATGACAATAGAATTATTAGAGGATGATGCTGTCTGATACTAAATGACAATAGAATTATTACAGGATGATGCTGTCTGATACTAAATGACAATAGAATCATTAGAGGATGATGGTGTCTGATACTAAATGACAATAGAATTATTAGAGGATGATACTGTCTGATACTAAATGACAATAGAATTATTAGAGGATGATGCTGTCTGATACTAAATGACAATAGAATTACAACAGGATGATACTGTCTGATACTAAATGACAATAGAATTATTACAGGATGATGCTGTCTGATACTAAATGACAATAGAATTATTACAGGATGATGCTGTCTGATACTAAATGACAATAGAATTACAACAGGATGATGCTGTCTGATACTAAATGACAATAGAATTACTACAGGATGATACTGTCTGATACTAAATGACAATAGAATTATTTCAGGATGATACTGTGTGATACTAAATGACAATAGAATTATTAGAGGATGATGGTGTCTGATACTAAATGACAATAGAAGTACTAAAGGATGATGGTGTCTGATACTAAATGACAATAGAATTATTACAGGATGATGCTGTCTGATACTAAATGACAATAGAATTACAACAGGATGATGCTGTCTGATACTAAATGACAATAGAATTACTACAGGATGATGCTGTCTGATACTAAATGACAATAGAATTACTAGAGGATGATACTGTCTGATACTAAATGACAATAGAATTATTACAGGATGATGCTGTCTGATACTAAATGACAATAGAATTACAACAGGATGATGCTGTCTGATACTAAATGACAATATAATTATTACAGGATGATGCTGTCTGATACTAAATGACAATAGAATTACTAGAGGATGATACTGTCTGATACTAAATGACAATAGAATTATTACAGGATGATGCTGTCTGATACTAAATGACAATAGAATTACAACAGGATGATACTGTCTGATACTAAATGACAATAGAATTATTACAGGATGATGCTGCCTGATACTAAATGACAATAGAATTATTAGAGGATGATGCTGTCTGATACTAAATGACAAAAGAATTATTACAGGATGATGCTGTCTGATACTAAATGACAATAGAATTATTACAGGATGATACTGTCTGATACTAAATGACAATAGAATTATTAGAGGATGATGCTGTCTGATACTAAATGACAATAGAATTATTACAGGATGATGCTGTCTGATACTAAATGACAATAGAATTATTAGAGGATGATGCTGTCTGATACTAAATGACAATAGAATTACAACAGGATGATACTGTCTGATACTAAATGACAATAGAATTACAACAGGATGATACTGTCTGATACTAAATGACAATAGAATTACAACAGGATGACGCTGTCTGATACTAAATGACAATAGAATTATTACAGGATGATGGTGTCTGATACTAAATGACAATAGAATTATTACAGGATGATGGTGTCTGATACTAAAGGATAATAGAATTATTACAGGATGATGCTGTCTGATACTAAATGACAATAGAATTATTAAAGGATGATGCTGTCTGATACTAAATGACAATAGAATTATTAGAGGATGATGGTGTCTGATACTAAATGACAATAGAATTATTACAGGATGATACTGTCTGATACTAAATGACAATAGAATTATTACAGGATGATGGTGTCTGATACTAAATGACAATAGAATTATTACAGGATGATGGTGTCTGATACTAAATGACAATAGAATTATTACAGGATGATACTGTGTGATACTAAATGACAATAGAATTATTACAGGATGATGCTGTCTGATACTAAATGACAATAGAATTATTAGAGGATGATGCTGTCTGATACTAAATGACAATAGAATTATTAGAGGATGATGCTGTCTGATACTAAATGACAATAGAATTATTAGAGGATGATGCAGTCTGATACTAAATGACAATAGAATTATTACAGGATGATGCTGTCTGATACTAAATGACAATAGAATTATTAAAGGATGATACTGTCTGATACTAAATGACAATAGAATCATTAGAGGATGATGCTGTCTGATACTAAATGACAATAGAATTATTAAAGGATGATGCTGTCTGATACTAAATGACAATAGAATTATTTGAGGATGATGCTGTCTGATACTAAATGACAATAGAATTATTAGAGGATGATGCTGTCTGATACTAAATGACAATAGAATTATTAGAGGATGATGCTGTCTGATACTAAATGACAATAGAATTATTACAGGATGATGCTGTCTGATACTAAATGACAATAGAATTACAACAGGCTGATGCTGTCTGATACTAAATGACAATAGAATTACAACAGGATGATACTGTCTGATACTAAATGACAATAGAATTATTTCAGGATGATGCTGTCTGATACTAAATGACAATAGAATTACTAAAGGATGATGCTGTCTGATACTAAATGACAATAGAATTACAACAGGATGATACTGTCTGATACTAAATGACAATAGAATTACAACAGGATGACGCTGTCTGATACTAAATGACAATAGAATTATTACAGGATGATACTGTCTGATACTAAATGACAATAGAATTATTACAGGATGATGGTGTCTGATCCTAAAGGATAATAGAATTATTACAGGATGATGCTGTCTGATACTAAATGACAATAGAATTAGTAAAGGATGATACTGTCTGATACTAAATGACAATAGAATTATTAGAGGATGATGCTGTCTGATACTAAATGACAATAGAATCATTAGAGGATGATGGTGTCTGATACTAAATGACAATAGAATTATTAGAGGATGATGCTGTCTGATACTAAATGACAATAGAATTATTACAGGATGATGCTGTCTGATACTAAATGACAATAGAATTATTAAAGGATGATACTGTCTGATACTAAATGACAATAGAATTATTAGAGGATGATGCTGTCTGACACTAAATGACAATACAATTACTAAAGGATGATGCTGTCTGATACTAAATGACAATAGAATTACTAAAGGATGATGCTGTCTGATACTAAATGACAATAGAATTACTAAAGGATGATATTGTCTGATACTAAATGACAATAGAATTATTAGAGGATGATGCTGTCTGATACTAAATGACAATAGAATTATTACAGGATGATGCTGTCTGATACTAAATGACAATAGAATTATTACAGGATGATGCTGTCTGATACTAAATGACAATAGAATTATTAGAGGATGATACTGTCTGATACTAAATGACAATAGAATTATTACAGGATGATGCTGTCTGATACTAAATGACAATAGAATCATTAGAGGATGATGGTGTCTGATACTAAATGACAATAGAATTATTAGAGGATGATGCTGTCTGATACTAAATGACAATAGAATTATTACAGGATGATGCTGTCTGATACTAAATGACAATAGAATTATTAGAGGATGATGCTGTCTGATACTAAATGACAATAGAATTATTAGAGGATGATGCTGTCTGATACTAAATGACAATAGAATTATTAGAGGATGGTGCTGTCTGATACTAAATGACAATAGAATTATTACAGGATGATGCTGTCTGATACTAAATGACAATAGAATTACAACAGGATGATGCTGTCTGATACTAAATGACAATAGAATTATTAGAGGATGATGGTGTCTGATACTAAATGACAATAGAATTATTAGAGGATGATGCTGTCTGATACTAAATGACAATAGAATTATTACAGGATGATGCTGTCTGATACTAAATGACAATAGAATTATTACAGGATGATGCTGTCTGATACTAAATGACAATAGAATTATTACAGGATGATGCTGTCTGATACTAAATGACAATAGAATTATTAGAGGATGATGCTGTCTGATACTAAATGACAATAGAATTATTACAGGATGATGCTGTCTGATACTAAATGACAATAGAATCATTAGAGGATGATGGTGTCTGATACTAAATGACAATAGAATTATTAGAGGATGGTGCTGTCTGATACTAAATGACAATAGAATTATTAGAGGATGATGCTGTCTGATACTAAATGACAATAGAATTATTAGAGGATGATGGTGTCTGATACTAAATGACAATAGAATCATTAGAGGATGATGCTGCCTGATACTAAATGACAATAGAATTATTAGAGGATGATGCTGTCTGATACTAAATGACAATAGAATTATTACAGGATGATGCTGTCTGATACTAAATGACAATAGAATTATTACAGGATGATACTGTCTGATACTAAATGACAATAGAATTATTAGAGGATGATGCTGTCTGATACTAAATGACAATAGAATTATTATAGGATGATGCTGTCTGATACTAAATGACAATAGAATTACTAAAGGATGATGCTGTCTGATACTAAATGACAATAGAATTATTAGAGGATGATGCTGTCTGATACTAAATGACAATAGAATTACAACAGGATGATACTGTCTGATACTAAATGACAATAGAATTACAACAGGATGACGCTGTCTGATACTAAATGACAATAGAATTATTACAGGATGATGGTGTCTGATACTAAATGACAATAGAATTATTACAGGATGATGGTGTCTGATACTAAATGACAATAGAATTATTAAAGGATGATGGTGTCTGATACTAAAGGATAATAGAATTATTACAGGATGATGCTGTCTGATACTAAATGACAATAGAATTATTAAAGGATGATGCTGTCTGATACTAAATGACAATAGAATCATTAGAGGATGATGGTGTCTGATACTAAATGACAATAGAATTATTAGAGGATGATGCTGTCTGATACTAAATGACAATAGAATTATTACAGGATGATACTGTCTGATACTAAATGACAATAGAATTATTACAGGATGATGGTGTCTGATACTAAATGACAATAGAATTATTACAGGATGATACTGTGTGATACTAAATGACAATAGAATTATTACAGGATGATGCTGTCTGATACTAAATGACAATAGAATTATTAGAGGATGATGCTGTCTGATACTAAATGACAATAGAATTATTAGAGGATGATGCTGTTTGATACTAAATGACAATAGAATTATTAGAGGATGATGCAGTCTGATACTAAATGACAATAGAATTATTACAGGATGATGCTGTCTGATACTAAATGACAATAGAATTATTAAAGGATGATACTGTCTGATACTAAATGACAATAGAATCATTAGAGGATGATGCTGTCTGATACTAAATGACAATAGAATTATTTGAGGATGATGCTGTCTGATACTAAATGACAATAGAATTATTAGAGGATGATGCTGTCTGATACTAAATGACAATAGAATTATTAGAGGATGATGCTGTCTGATACTAAATGACAATAGAATTATTACAGGATGATGCTGTCTGATACTAAATGACAATAGAATTACAACAGGCTGATGCTGTCTGATACTAAATGACAATAGAATTACAACAGGATGATACTGTCTGATACTAAATGACAATAGAATTATTTCAGGATGATGCTGTCTGATACTAAATGACAATAGAATTACTAAAGGATGATGCTGTCTGATACTAAATGACAATAGAATTACAACAGGATGATACTGTCTGATACTAAATGACAATAGAATTACAACAGGATGACGCTGTCTGATACTAAATGACAATAGAATTATTACAGGATGATACTGTCTGATACTAAATGACAATAGAATTATTACAGGATGATGGTGTCTGATACTAAAGGATAATAGAATTATTACAGGATGATGCTGTCTGATACTAAATGACAATAGAATTAGTAAAGGATGATACTGTCTGATACTAAATGACAATAGAATTATTAGAGGATGATGCTGTCTGATACTAAATGACAATAGAATCATTAGAGGATGATGGTGTCTGATACTAAATGACAATAGAATTATTAGAGGATGATGCTGTCTGATACTAAATGACAATAGAATTATTACAGGATGATGCTGTCTGATACTAAATGACAATAGAATTATTAAAGGATGATACTGTCTGATACTAAATGACAATAGAATTATTAGAGGATGATGCTGTCTGACACTAAATGACAATACAATTACTAAAGGATGATGCTGTCTGATACTAAATGACAATAGAATTACTAAAGGATGATGCTGTCTGATACTAAATGACAATAGAATTACTAAAGGATGATACTGTCTGATACTAAATGACAATAGAATTATTAGAGGATGATGCTGTCTGATACTAAATGACAATAGAATTATTACAGGATGATGCTGTCTGATACTAAATGACAATAGAATTATTACAGGATGATGCTGTCTGATACTAAATGACAATAGAATTATTAGAGGATGATGCTGTCTGATACTAAATGACAATAGAATTATTACAGGATGATGCTGTCTGATACTAAATGACAATAGAATCATTAGAGGATGATGGTGTCTGATACTAAATGACAATAGAATTATTAGAGGATGATGCTGTCTGATACTAAATGACAATAGAATTATTACAGGATGATGCTGTCTGATACTAAATGACAATAGAATTATTAGAGGATGATGCTGTCTGATACTAAATGACAATAGAATTATTAGAGGATGATGCTGTCTGATACTAAATGACAATAGAATTATTAGAGGATGGTGCTGTCTGATACTAAATGACAATAGAATTATTACAGGATGATGCTGTCTGATACTAAATGACAATAGAATTACAACAGGATGATGCTGTCTGATACTAAATGACAATAGAATTATTAGAGGATGATGGTGTCTGATACTAAATGACAATAGAATTATTAGAGGATGATGCTGTCTGATACTAAATGACAATAGAATTATTACAGGATGATGCTGTCTGATACTAAATGACAATAGAATTATTACAGGATGATGCTGTCTGATACTAAATGACAATAGAATTATTACAGGATGATGCTGTCTGATACTAAATGACAATAGAATTATTAGAGGATGATGCTGTCTGATACTAAATGACAATAGAATTATTACAGGATGATGCTGTCTGATACTAAATGACAATAGAATCATTAGAGGATGATGGTGTCTGATACTAAATGACAATAGAATTATTAGAGGATGATACTGTCTGATACTAAATGACAATAGAATTATTAGAGGATGATGCTGTCTGATACTAAATGACAATAGAATTACAACAGGATGATACTGTCTGATACTAAATGACAATAGAATTATTACAGGATGATGCTGTCTGATACTAAATGACAATAGAATTATTACAGGATGATGCTGTCTGATACTAAATGACAATAGAATTACAACAGGATGATGCTGTCTGATACTAAATGACAATAGAATTACTACAGGATGATACTGTCTGATACTAAATGACAATAGAATTATTTCAGGATGATACTGTGTGATACTAAATGACAATAGAATTATTAGAGGATGATGGTGTCTGATACTAAATGACAATAGAAGTACTAAAGGATGATGGTGTCTGATACTAAATGACAATAGAATTATTACAGGATGATGCTGTCTGATACTAAATGACAATAGAATTACAACAGGATGATGCTGTCTGATACTAAATGACAATAGAATTACTACAGGATGATGCTGTCTGATACTAAATGACAATAGAATTACTAGAGGATGATACTGTCTGATACTAAATGACAATAGAATTATTACAGGATGATGCTGTCTGATACTAAATGACAATAGAATTACAACAGGATGATGCTGTCTGATACTAAATGACAATATAATTATTACAGGATGATGCTGTCTGATACTAAATGACAATAGAATTACTAGAGGATGATACTGTCTGATACTAAATGACAATAGAATTATTACAGGATGATGCTGTCTGATACTAAATGACAATAGAATTACAACAGGATGATACTGTCTGATACTAAATGACAATAGAATTATTACAGGATGATGCTGCCTGATACTAAATGACAATAGAATTATTAGAGGATGATGCTGTCTGATACTAAATGACAAAAGAATTATTACAGGATGATGCTGTCTGATACTAAATGACAATAGAATTATTACAGGATGATACTGTCTGATACTAAATGACAATAGAATTATTAGAGGATGATGCTGTCTGATACTAAATGACAATAGAATTATTACAGGATGATGCTGTCTGATACTAAATGACAATAGAATTATTAGAGGATGATGCTGTCTGATACTAAATGACAATAGAATTACAACAGGATGATACTGTCTGATACTAAATGACAATAGAATTACAACAGGATGATACTGTCTGATACTAAATGACAATAGAATTACAACAGGATGACGCTGGCTGATACTAAATGACAATAGAATTATTACAGGATGATGGTGTCTGATACTAAATGACAATAGAATTATTACAGGATGATGGTGTCTGATACTAAAGGATAATAGAATTATTACAGGATGATGCTGTCTGATACTAAATGACAATAGAATTATTAAAGGATGATGCTGTCTGATACTAAATGACAATAGAATTATTAGAGGATGATGGTGTCTGATACTAAATGACAATAGAATTATTACAGGATGATACTGTCTGATACTAAATGACAATAGAATTATTACAGGATGATGGTGTCTGATACTAAATGACAATAGAATTATTACAGGATGATGGTGTCTGATACTAAATGACAATAGAATTATTACAGGATGATACTGTGTGATACTAAATGACAATAGAATTATTACAGGATGATGCTGTCTGATACTAAATGACAATAGAATTATTAGAGGATGATGCTGTCTGATACTAAATGACAATAGAATTATTAGAGGATGATGCTGTCTGATACTAAATGACAATAGAATTATTAGAGGATGATGCAGTCTGATACTAAATGACAATAGAATTATTACAGGATGATGCTGTCTGATACTAAATGACAATAGAATTATTAAAGGATGATACTGTCTGATACTAAATGACAATAGAATTATTAGAGGATGATGCTGTCTGATACTAAATGACAATAGAATTATTACAGGATGATGCTGTCTGATACTAAATGACAATAGAATTATTAGAGGATGATGCTGTCTGATACTAAATGACAATAGAATTACAACAGGATGATACTGTCTGATACTAAATGACAATAGAATTACAACAGGATGATACTGTCTGATACTAAATGACAATAGAATTACAACAGGATGACGCTGTCTGATACTAAATGACAATAGAATTATTACAGGATGATGGTGTCTGATACTAAATGACAATAGAATTATTACAGGATGATGGTGTCTGATACTAAAGGATAATAGAATTATTACAGGATGATGCTGTCTGATACTAAATGACAATAGAATTATTAAAGGATGATGCTGTCTGATACTAAATGACAATAGAATTATTAGAGGATGATGGTGTCTGATACTAAATGACAATAGAATTATTACAGGATGATACTGTCTGATACTAAATGACAATAGAATTATTACAGGATGATGGTGTCTGATACTAAATGACAATAGAATTATTACAGGATGATGGTGTCTGATACTAAATGACAATAGAATTATTACAGGATGATACTGTGTGATACTAAATGACAATAGAATTATTACAGGATGATGCTGTCTGATACTAAATGACAATAGAATTATTAGAGGATGATGCTGTCTGATACTAAATGACAATAGAATTATTAGAGGATGATGCTGTCTGATACTAAATGACAATAGAATTATTAGAGGATGATGCAGTCTGATACTAAATGACAATAGAATTATTACAGGATGATGCTGTCTGATACTAAATGACAATAGAATTATTAAAGGATGATACTGTCTGATACTAAATGACAATAGAATCATTAGAGGATGATGCTGTCTGATACTAAATGACAATAGAATTATTAAAGGATGATGCTGTCTGATACTAAATGACAATAGAATTATTTGAGGATGATGCTGTCTGATACTAAATGACAATAGAATTATTAGAGGATGATGCTGTCTGATACTAAATGACAATAGAATTATTAGAGGATGATGCTGTCTGATACTAAATGACAATAGAATTATTACAGGATGATGCTGTCTGATACTAAATGACAATAGAATTACAACAGGCTGATGCTGTCTGATACTAAATGACAATAGAATTACAACAGGATGATACTGTCTGATACTAAATGACAATAGAATTATTTCAGGATGATGCTGTCTGATACTAAATGACAATAGAATTACTAAAGGATGATGCTGTCTGATACTAAATGACAATAGAATTACAACAGGATGATACTGTCTGATACTAAATGACAATAGAATTACAACAGGATGACGCTGTCTGATACTAAATGACAATAGAATTATTACAGGATGATACTGTCTGATACTAAATGACAATAGAATTATTACAGGATGATGGTGTCTGATCCTAAAGGATAATAGAATTATTACAGGATGATGCTGTCTGATACTAAATGACAATAGAATTAGTAAAGGATGATACTGTCTGATACTAAATGACAATAGAATTATTAGAGGATGATGCTGTCTGATACTAAATGACAATAGAATCATTAGAGGATGATGGTGTCTGATACTAAATGACAATAGAATTATTAGAGGATGATGCTGTCTGATACTAAATGACAATAGAATTATTACAGGATGATGCTGTCTGATACTAAATGACAATAGAATTATTAAAGGATGATACTGTCTGATACTAAATGACAATAGAATTATTAGAGGATGATGCTGTCTGACACTAAATGACAATACAATTACTAAAGGATGATGCTGTCTGATACTAAATGACAATAGAATTACTAAAGGATGATGCTGTCTGATACTAAATGACAATAGAATTACTAAAGGATGATATTGTCTGATACTAAATGACAATAGAATTATTAGAGGATGATGCTGTCTGATACTAAATGACAATAGAATTATTACAGGATGATGCTGTCTGATACTAAATGACAATAGAATTATTACAGGATGATGCTGTCTGATACTAAATGACAATAGAATTATTAGAGGATGATACTGTCTGATACTAAATGACAATAGAATTATTACAGGATGATGCTGTCTGATACTAAATGACAATAGAATCATTAGAGGATGATGGTGTCTGATACTAAATGACAATAGAATTATTAGAGGATGATGCTGTCTGATACTAAATGACAATAGAATTATTACAGGATGATGCTGTCTGATACTAAATGACAATAGAATTATTAGAGGATGATGCTGTCTGATACTAAATGACAATAGAATTATTAGAGGATGATGCTGTCTGATACTAAATGACAATAGAATTATTAGAGGATGGTGCTGTCTGATACTAAATGACAATAGAATTATTACAGGATGATGCTGTCTGATACTAAATGACAATAGAATTACAACAGGATGATGCTGTCTGATACTAAATGACAATAGAATTATTAGAGGATGATGGTGTCTGATACTAAATGACAATAGAATTATTAGAGGATGATGCTGTCTGATACTAAATGACAATAGAATTATTACAGGATGATGCTGTCTGATACTAAATGACAATAGAATTATTACAGGATGATGCTGTCTGATACTAAATGACAATAGAATTATTACAGGATGATGCTGTCTGATACTAAATGACAATAGAATTATTAGAGGATGATGCTGTCTGATACTAAATGACAATAGAATTATTACAGGATGATGCTGTCTGATACTAAATGACAATAGAATCATTAGAGGATGATGGTGTCTGATACTAAATGACAATAGAATTATTAGAGGATGGTGCTGTCTGATACTAAATGACAATAGAATTATTAGAGGATGATGCTGTCTGATACTAAATGACAATGGAATTATTAGAGGATGATGGTGTCTGATACTAAATGACAATAGAATCATTAGAGGATGATGGTGTCTGATACTAAATGACAATAGAATTATTAGAGGATGATGCTGTCTGATACTAAATGACAATAGAATTATTAGAGGATGATACTGTCTGATACTAAATGACAATAGAATTATTAGAGGATGATGGTGTCTGATACTAAATGACAATAGAATTATTACAGGATGATGCTGTCTGATACTAAATGACAATAGAATTATTAAAGGATGATACTGTCTGATAATAAATGACAATAGAATTATTAGAGGATGATGGTGTCTGATACTAAATGACAATAGAATTATTAGAGGATGATAGTGTCTGATACTAAATGACAATAGAATTATTAGAGGATGATGGTGTCTGATACTAAATGACAATAGAATTATTAGAGGATGATGCTGTCTGATACTAAATGACAATAGAATTATTACAGGATGATGGTGTCTGATACTAAATGACAATAGAATTATTAGAGGATGATACTGTCTGATACTAAATGACAATAGAATTATTAGAGGATGATGGTGTCTGATACTAAATGACAATAGAATTATTAGAGGATGATGCTGTCTGATACTAAATGACAATAGAATTATTACAGGATGATGGTGTCTGATACTAAATGACAATAGAATTATTAAAGGATGATACTGTCTGATACTAAATGACAATAGAATTATTAGAGGATGATGCTGTCTGATACTAAATGACAATAGAATTATTAGAGGATGATACTGTCTGATACTAAATGACAATAGAATTATTAGAGGATGATGGTGTCTGATACTAAATGACAATAGAATTATTACAGGATGATGTTGTCTGATACTAAATGACAATAGAATTATTAGAGGATGATGTTGTCTGATACTAAATGACAATAGAATTATTAGAGGATGATGTTGTCTGATACTAAATGACAATAGAATTATTAGAGGATGATGCTGTCTAATACTAAATGACAATAGAATTATTACAGGATGATACTGTCTGATACTAAATGACAATAGAATTATTACAGGATGATGCTGTCTGATACTAAATGACAATAGAATTACTAAAGGATGATGCTGTCTGATACTAAATGACAATAGAATTATTAGAGGATGATGGTGTCTGATACTAAATGACAATAGAATTATTAGAGGATGATGGTGTCTGATACTAAATGACAATAGAATTATTACAGGATGATGCTGTCTGATACTAAATGACAATAGAATTATTACAGGATGATGCTGTCTGATACTAAATGACAATAGAATTATTACAGGATGATGGTGTCTGATACTAAATGACAATAGAATTATTACAGGATGATGTTGTCTGATACTAAATGACAATAGAATTATTAGAGAATGATACTGTCTGATACTAAATGACAATAGAATTATTACAGGATGATACTGTCTGATACTAAATGACAATAGAATTATTAGAGGAT
Source organism: Glandiceps talaboti (assembly GCF_964340395.1). Lineage (NCBI taxonomy): Eukaryota > Metazoa > Hemichordata > Enteropneusta > Spengelidae > Glandiceps > Glandiceps talaboti. The sequence goes on along the minus strand of NC_135555.1, from coordinate 26,628,541 downwards.
GATGCTGTCTGATACTAAATGACAATAGAATTATTAGAGGATGATGCTGTCTGATACTAAATGACAATAGAATTACTTAAGGATAATGCTGTCTGATACTAAATGACAATAGAATTATTAGAGGATGATGCTGTCTGATACTAAATGACAATAGAATTATTTCAGGATGATGCTGTCTGATACTAAATGACAATAGAATTACTAAAGGATGATGCTGTCTGATACTAAATGACAATAGAATTATTACAGGATGATGCTGTCTGATACTAAATGACAATAGAATTACTAAAGGATGATGCTGTCTGATACTAAATGACAATAGAATTATTACAGGATGATACTGTCTGATACTAAATGACAATAGAATTATTACAGGATGATGCTGTCTGATACTAAATGACAATAAAATTATTACAGGATGATGGTGTCTGATACTAAATGACAATAGAATTATTACAGGATGATGCTGTCTGATACTAAATGACAATAGAATTATTATAGGATGATACTGTCTGATACTAAATGACAATAGAATTATTAGAGGATGATGCTGTCTGATACTAAATGACAATAGAATTATTATAGGATGATACTGTCTGATACTAAATGACAATAGAATTATTACAGGATGATGCTGTCTGATACTAAATGACAATAGAATTATTACAGGATGATGCTGTCTGATACTAAATGACAATAGAATTATTACAGGATGATGCTGTCTGATACTAAATGACAATAGAATTACTAAAGGATGATGCTGTCTGATACTAAATGACAATAGAATTATTATAGGATGATACTGTCTGATACTAAATGACAATAGAATTACTAAAGGATGATGCTGTCTGATACTAAATGACAATAGAATTATTACAGGATGATGCTGTCTGATACTAAATGACAATAGAATTATTACAGGATGATACTGTCTGATACTAAATGACAATAGAATTATTACAGGATGATGCTGTCTGATACTAAATGACAATAGAATCATTAGAGGATGATGGTGTCTGATACTAAATGACAATAGAATTATTAGAGGATGATGCTGTCTGATACTAAATGACAATAGAATTATTACAGGATGATGCTGTCTGATACTAAATGACAATAGAATTATTAGAGGATGATGCTGTCTGATACTAAATGACAATAGAATTATTAGAGGATGATGCTGTCTGATACTAAATGACAATAGAATTATTAGAGGATGGTGCTGTCTGATACTAAATGACAATAGAATTATTACAGGATGATGCTGTCTGATACTAAATGACAATAGAATTACAACAGGATGATGCTGTCTGATACTAAATGACAATAGAATTATTAGAGGATGATGGTGTCTGATACTAAATGACAATAGAATTATTAGAGGATGATGCTGTCTGATACTAAATGACAATAGAATTATTACAGGATGATGCTGTCTGATACTAAATGACAATAGAATTATTACAGGATGATGCTGTCTGATACTAAATGACAATAGAATTATTACAGGATGATGCTGTCTGATACTAAATGACAATAGAATTATTAGAGGATGATGCTGTCTGATACTAAATGACAATAGAATTATTACAGGATGATGCTGTCTGATACTAAATGACAATAGAATCATTAGAGGATGATGGTGTCTGATACTAAATGACAATAGAATTATTAGAGGATGGTGCTGTCTGATACTAAATGACAATAGAATTATTAGAGGATGATGCTGTCTGATACTAAATGACAATAGAATTATTAGAGGATGATGGTGTCTGATACTAAATGACAATAGAATCATTAGAGGATGATGGTGTCTGATACTAAATGACAATAGAATTATTAGAGGATGATGCTGTCTGATACTAAATGACAATAGAATTATTAGAGGATGATACTGTCTGATACTAAATGACAATAGAATTATTAGAGGATGATGGTGTCTGATACTAAATGACAATAGAATTATTACAGGATGATGCTGTCTGATACTAAATGACAATAGAATTATTAAAGGATGATACTGTCTGATAATAAATGACAATAGAATTATTAGAGGATGATGGTGTCTGATACTAAATGACAATAGAATTATTAGAGGATGATAGTGTCTGATACTAAATGACAATAGAATTATTAGAGGATGATGGTGTCTGATACTAAATGACAATAGAATTATTAGAGGATGATGCTGTCTGATACTAAATGACAATAGAATTATTACAGGATGATGGTGTCTGATACTAAATGACAATAGAATTATTAGAGGATGATACTGTCTGATACTAAATGACAATAGAATTATTAGAGGATGATGGTGTCTGATACTAAATGACAATAGAATTATTAGAGGATGATGCTGTCTGATACTAAATGACAATAGAATTATTACAGGATGATGGTGTCTGATACTAAATGACAATAGAATTATTAAAGGATGATACTGTCTGATACTAAATGACAATAGAATTATTAGAGGATGATGCTGTCTGATACTAAATGACAATAGAATTATTAGAGGATGATACTGTCTGATACTAAATGACAATAGAATTATTAGAGGATGATGGTGTCTGATACTAAATGACAATAGAATTATTACAGGATGATGTTGTCTGATACTAAATGACAATAGAATTATTAGAGGATGATGTTGTCTGATACTAAATGACAATAGAATTATTAGAGGATGATGTTGTCTGATACTAAATGACAATAGAATTATTAGAGGATGATGCTGTCTAATACTAAATGACAATAGAATTATTACAGGATGATACTGTCTGATACTAAATGACAATAGAATTATTACAGGATGATGCTGTCTGATACTAAATGACAATAGAATTACTAAAGGATGTTGCTGTCTGATACTAAATGACAATAGAATTATTAGAGGATGATGGTGTCTGATACTAAATGACAATAGAATCATTAGAGGATGATGGTGTCTGATACTAAATGACAATAGAATTATTAGAGGATGATGCTGTCTGATACTAAATGACAATAGAATTATTAGAGGATGATACTGTCTGATACTAAATGACAATAGAATTATTAGAGGATGATGGTGTCTGATACTAAATGACAATAGAATTATTACAGGATGATGCTGTCTGATACTAAATGACAATAGAATTATTAAAGGATGATACTGTCTCATAATAAATGACAATAGAATTATTAGAGGATGATGGTGTCTGATACTAAATGACAATAGAATTATTAGAGGATGATAGTGTCTGATACTAAATGACAATAGAATTATTAGAGGATGATGGTGTCTGATACTAAATGACAATAGAATTATTAGAGGATGATGCTGTCTGATACTAAATGACAATAGAATTATTACAGGATGATGGTGTCTGATACTAAATGACAATAGAATTATTAGAGGATGATACTGTCTGATACTAAATGACAATAGAATTATTAGAGGATGATGGTGTCTGATACTAAATGACAATAGAATTATTAGAGGATGATGCTGTCTGATACTAAATGACAATAGAATTATTACAGGATGATGGTGTCTGATACTAAATGACAATAGAATTATTAAAGGATGATACTGTCTGATACTAAATGACAATAGAATTATTAGAGGATGATGCTGTCTGATACTAAATGACAATAGAATTATTAGAGGATGATACTGTCTGATACTAAATGACAATAGAATTATTAGAGGATGATGGTGTCTGATACTAAATGACAATAGAATTATTACAGGATGATGTTGTCTGATACTAAATGACAATAGAATTATTAGAGGATGATGTTGTCTGATACTAAATGACAATAGAATTATTAGAGGATGATGTTGTCTGATACTAAATGACAATAGAATTATTAGAGGATGATGCTGTCTAATACTAAATGACAATAGAATTATTACAGGATGATGCTGTCTGATACTAAATGACAATAGAATTATTACAGGATGATGCTGTCTGATACTAAATGACAATAGAATTACTAAAGGATGATGCTGTCTGATACTAAATGACAATAGAATTATTAGAGGATGATGGTGTCTGATACTAAATGACAATAGAATTATTAGAGGATGATGGTGTCTGATACTAAATGACAATAGAATTATTACAGGATGATGCTGTCTGATACTAAATGACAATAGAATTATTACAGGATGATGCTGTCTGATACTAAATGACAATAGAATTATTACAGGATGATGGTGTCTGATACTAAATGACAATAGAATTATTACAGGATGATGTTGTCTGATACTAAATGACAATAGAATTATTAGAGAATGATACTGTCTGATACTAAATGACAATAGAATTATTACAGGATGATACTGTCTGATACTAAATGACAATAGAATTATTAGAGGATGATGCTGTCTGATACTAAATGACAATAGAATTATTAGAGGATGATGCTGTCTGATACTAAATGACAATAGAATTACTTAAGGATAATGCTGTCTGATACTAAATGACAATAGAATTATTAGAGGATGATGCTGTCTGATACTAAATGACAATAGAATTATTTCAGGATGATGCTGTCTGATACTAAATGACAATAGAATTACTAAAGGATGATGCTGTCTGATACTAAATGACAATAGAATTATTACAGGATGATGCTGTCTGATACTAAATGACAATAGAATTACTAAAGGATGATGCTGTCTGATACTAAATGACAATAGAATTATTACAGGATGATACTGTCTGATACTAAATGACAATAGAATTATTACAGGATGATGCTGTCTGATACTAAATGACAATAAAATTATTACAGGATGATGGTGTCTGATACTAAATGACAATAGAATTATTACAGGATGATGCTGTCTGATACTAAATGACAATAGAATTATTATAGGATGATACTGTCTGATACTAAATGACAATAGAATTATTAGAGGATGATGCTGTCTGATACTAAATGACAATAGAATTATTATAGGATGATACTGTCTGATACTAAATGACAATAGAATTATTACAGGATGATGCTGTCTGATACTAAATGACAATAGAATTATTACAGGATGATGCTGTCTGATACTAAATGACAATAGAATTATTACAGGATGATGCTGTCTGATACTAAATGACAATAGAATTACTAAAGGATGATGCTGTCTGATACTAAATGACAATAGAATTATTATAGGATGATACTGTCTGATACTAAATGACAATAGAATTACTAAAGGATGATGCTGTCTGATACTAAATGACAATAGAATTATTACAGGATGATGCTGTCTGATACTAAATGACAATAGAATTATTACAGGATGATACTGTCTGATACTAAATGACAATAGAATTATTACAGGATGATGCTGTCTGATACTAAATGACAATAGAATCATTAGAGGATGATGGTGTCTGATACTAAATGACAATAGAATTATTAGAGGATGATGCTGTCTGATACTAAATGACAATAGAATTATTACAGGATGATGCTGTCTGATACTAAATGACAATAGAATTATTAGAGGATGATGCTGTCTGATACTAAATGACAATAGAATTATTAGAGGATGATGCTGTCTGATACTAAATGACAATAGAATTATTAGAGGATGGTGCTGTCTGATACTAAATGACAATAGAATTATTACAGGATGATGCTGTCTGATACTAAATGACAATAGAATTACAACAGGATGATGCTGTCTGATACTAAATGACAATAGAATTATTAGAGGATGATGGTGTCTGATACTAAATGACAATAGAATTATTAGAGGATGATGCTGTCTGATACTAAATGACAATAGAATTATTACAGGATGATGCTGTCTGATACTAAATGACAATAGAATTATTACAGGATGATGCTGTCTGATACTAAATGACAATAGAATTATTACAGGATGATGCTGTCTGATACTAAATGACAATAGAATTATTAGAGGATGATGCTGTCTGATACTAAATGACAATAGAATTATTACAGGATGATGCTGTCTGATACTAAATGACAATAGAATCATTAGAGGATGATGGTGTCTGATACTAAATGACAATAGAATTATTAGAGGATGGTGCTGTCTGATACTAAATGACAATAGAATTATTAGAGGATGATGCTGTCTGATACTAAATGACAATAGAATTATTAGAGGATGATGGTGTCTGATACTAAATGACAATAGAATCATTAGAGGATGATGGTGTCTGATACTAAATGACAATAGAATTATTAGAGGATGATGCTGTCTGATACTAAATGACAATAGAATTATTAGAGGATGATACTGTCTGATACTAAATGACAATAGAATTATTAGAGGATGATGGTGTCTGATACTAAATGACAATAGAATTATTACAGGATGATGCTGTCTGATACTAAATGACAATAGAATTATTAAAGGATGATACTGTCTGATAATAAATGACAATAGAATTATTAGAGGATGATGGTGTCTGATACTAAATGACAATAGAATTATTAGAGGATGATAGTGTCTGATACTAAATGACAATAGAATTATTAGAGGATGATGGTGTCTGATACTAAATGACAATAGAATTATTAGAGGATGATGCTGTCTGATACTAAATGACAATAGAATTATTACAGGATGATGGTGTCTGATACTAAATGACAATAGAATTATTAGAGGATGATACTGTCTGATACTAAATGACAATAGAATTATTAGAGGATGATGGTGTCTGATACTAAATGACAATAGAATTATTAGAGGATGATGCTGTCTGATACTAAATGACAATAGAATTATTACAGGATGATGGTGTCTGATACTAAATGACAATAGAATTATTAAAGGATGATACTGTCTGATACTAAATGACAATAGAATTATTAGAGGATGATGCTGTCTGATACTAAATGACAATAGAATTATTAGAGGATGATACTGTCTGATACTAAATGACAATAGAATTATTAGAGGATGATGGTGTCTGATACTAAATGACAATAGAATTATTACAGGATGATGTTGTCTGATACTAAATGACAATAGAATTATTAGAGGATGATGTTGTCTGATACTAAATGACAATAGAATTATTAGAGGATGATGTTGTCTGATACTAAATGACAATAGAATTATTAGAGGATGATGCTGTCTAATACTAAATGACAATAGAATTATTACAGGATGATACTGTCTGATACTAAATGACAATAGAATTATTACAGGATGATGCTGTCTGATACTAAATGACAATAGAATTACTAAAGGATGTTGCTGTCTGATACTAAATGACAATAGAATTATTAGAGGATGATGGTGTCTGATACTAAATGACAATAGAATCATTAGAGGATGATGGTGTCTGATACTAAATGACAATAGAATTATTAGAGGATGATGCTGTCTGATACTAAATGACAATAGAATTATTAGAGGATGATACTGTCTGATACTAAATGACAATAGAATTATTAGAGGATGATGGTGTCTGATACTAAATGACAATAGAATTATTACAGGATGATGCTGTCTGATACTAAATGACAATAGAATTATTAAAGGATGATACTGTCTCATAATAAATGACAATAGAATTATTAGAGGATGATGGTGTCTGATACTAAATGACAATAGAATTATTAGAGGATGATAGTGTCTGATACTAAATGACAATAGAATTATTAGAGGATGATGGTGTCTGATACTAAATGACAATAGAATTATTAGAGGATGATGCTGTCTGATACTAAATGACAATAGAATTATTACAGGATGATGGTGTCTGATACTAAATGACAATAGAATTATTAGAGGATGATACTGTCTGATACTAAATGACAATAGAATTATTAGAGGATGATGGTGTCTGATACTAAATGACAATAGAATTATTAGAGGATGATGCTGTCTGATACTAAATGACAATAGAATTATTACAGGATGATGGTGTCTGATACTAAATGACAATAGAATTATTAAAGGATGATACTGTCTGATACTAAATGACAATAGAATTATTAGAGGATGATGCTGTCTGATACTAAATGACAATAGAATTATTAGAGGATGATACTGTCTGATACTAAATGACAATAGAATTATTAGAGGATGATGGTGTCTGATACTAAATGACAATAGAATTATTACAGGATGATGTTGTCTGATACTAAATGACAATAGAATTATTAGAGGATGATGTTGTCTGATACTAAATGACAATAGAATTATTAGAGGATGATGTTGTCTGATACTAAATGACAATAGAATTATTAGAGGATGATGCTGTCTAATACTAAATGACAATAGAATTATTACAGGATGATACTGTCTGATACTAAATGACAATAGAATTATTACAGGATGATGCTGTCTGATACTAAATGACAATAGAATTACTAAAGGATGATGCTGTCTGATACTAAATGACAATAGAATTATTAGAGGATGATGGTGTCTGATACTAAATGACAATAGAATTATTAGAGGATGATGGTGTCTGATACTAAATGACAATAGAATTATTACAGGATGATGCTGTCTGATACTAAATGACAATAGAATTATTACAGGATGATGCTGTCTGATACTAAATGACAATAGAATTATTACAGGATGATGGTGTCTGATACTAAATGACAATAGAATTATTACAGGATGATGTTGTCTGATACTAAATGACAATAGAATTATTAGAGAATGATACTGTCTGATACTAAATGACAATAGAATTATTACAGGATGATACTGTCTGATACTAAATGACAATAGAATTATTAGAGGATGATGCTGTCTGATACTAAATGACAATAGAATTATTAGAGGATGATGCTGTCTGATACTAAATGACAATAGAATTACTTAAGGATAATGCTGTCTGATACTAAATGACAATAGAATTATTAGAGGATGATGCTGTCTGATACTAAATGACAATAGAATTATTTCAGGATGATGCTGTCTGATACTAAATGACAATAGAATTACTAAAGGATGATGCTGTCTGATACTAAATGACAATAGAATTATTACAGGATGATGCTGTCTGATACTAAATGACAATAGAATTACTAAAGGATGATGCTGTCTGATACTAAATGACAATAGAATTATTACAGGATGATACTGTCTGATACTAAATGACAATAGAATTATTACAGGATGATGCTGTCTGATACTAAATGACAATAAAATTATTACAGGATGATGGTGTCTGATACTAAATGACAATAGAATTATTACAGGATGATGCTGTCTGATACTAAATGACAATAGAATTATTACAGGATGATGTTGTCTGATACTAAATGACAATAGAATTATTAGAGGATGATGTTGTCTGATACTAAATGACAATAGAATTATTAGAGGATGATGTTGTCTGATACTAAATGACAATAGAATTATTAGAGGATGATGCTGTCTAATACTAAATGACAATAGAATTATTACAGGATGATACTGTCTGATACTAAATGACAATAGAATTATTACAGGATGATGCTGTCTGATACTAAATGACAATAGAATTACTAAAGGATGATGCTGTCTGATACTAAATGACAATAGAATTATTAGAGGATGATGGTGTCTGATACTAAATGACAATAGAATTATTAGAGGATGATGGTGTCTGATACTAAATGACAATAGAATTATTACAGGATGATGCTGTCTGATACTAAATGACAATAGAATTATTACAGGATGATGCTGTCTGATACTAAATGACAATAGAATTATTACAGGATGATGGTGTCTGATACTAAATGACAATAGAATTATTACAGGATGATGTTGTCTGATACTAAATGACAATAGAATTATTAGAGAATGATACTGTCTGATACTAAATGACAATAGAATTATTACAGGATGATACTGTCTGATACTAAATGACAATAGAATTATTAGAGGATGATGCTGTCTGATACTAAATGACAATAGAATTATTAGAGGATGATGCTGTCTGATACTAAATGACAATAGAATTACTTAAGGATAATGCTGTCTGATACTAAATGACAATAGAATTATTAGAGGATGATGCTGTCTGATACTAAATGACAATAGAATTATTTCAGGATGATGCTGTCTGATACTAAATGACAATAGAATTACTAAAGGATGATGCTGTCTGATACTAAATGACAATAGAATTATTACAGGATGATGCTGTCTGATACTAAATGACAATAGAATTACTAAAGGATGATGCTGTCTGATACTAAATGACAATAGAATTATTACAGGATGATACTGTCTGATACTAAATGACAATAGAATTATTACAGGATGATGCTGTCTGATACTAAATGACAATAAAATTATTACAGGATGATGGTGTCTGATACTAAATGACAATAGAATTATTACAGGATGATGCTGTCTGATACTAAATGACAATAGAATTACTAAAGGATGATGCTGTCTGATACTAAATGACAATAGAATTATTATAGGATGATACTGTCTGATACTAAATGACAATAGAATTACTAAAGGATGATACTGTCTGATACTAAATGACAATAGAATTATTAGAGGATGATGCTGTCTGATACTAAATGACAATATAATTATTATAGGATGATACTGTCTGATACTAAATGACAATAGAATTATTACAGGATGATGCTGTCTGATACTAAATGACAATAGAATTATTAGAGGATGATGCTGTCTGATACTAAATGACAATATAATTATTATAGGATGATACTGTCTGATACTAAATGACAATAGAATTATTACAGGATGATGCTGTCTGATACTAAATGACAATAGAATTATTACAGGATGATGCTGTCTGATACTAAATGACAATAGAATTATTACAGGATGATGCTGTCTGATACTAAATGACAATAGAATTATTACAGGATGATGCTGTCTGATACTAAATGACAATAGAATTACTAAAGGATGATGCTGTCTGATACTAAATGACAATAGAATTATTATAGGATGATACTGTCTGATACTAAATGACAATAGAATTACTAAAGGATGATGCTGTCTGATACTAAATGACAATAGAATTATTACAGGATGATGCTGTCTGATACTAAATGACAATAGAATTATTACAGGATGATACTGTCTGATACTAAATGACAATAGAATTATTACAGGATGATGCTGTCTGATACTAAATGACAATAGAATCATTAGAGGATGATGGTGTCTGATACTAAATGACAATAGAATTATTAGAGGATGATGCTGTCTGATACTAAATGACAATAGAATTATTACAGGATGATGCTGTCTGATACTAAATGACAATAGAATTATTAGAGGATGATGCTGTCTGATACTAAATGACAATAGAATTATTAGAGGATGATGCTGTCTGATACTAAATGACAATAGAATTATTAGAGGATGGTGCTGTCTGATACTAAATGACAATAGAATTATTACAGGATGATGCTGTCTGATACTAAATGACAATAGAATTACAACAGGATGATGCTGTCTGATACTAAATGACAATAGAATTATTAGAGGATGATGGTGTCTGATACTAAATGACAATAGAATTATTAGAGGATGATGCTGTCTGATACTAAATGACAATAGAATTATTACAGGATGATGCTGTCTGATACTAAATGACAATAGAATTATTACAGGATGATGCTGTCTGATACTAAATGACAATAGAATTATTACAGGATGATGCTGTCTGATACTAAATGACAATAGAATTATTAGAGGATGATGCTGTCTGATACTAAATGACAATAGAATTATTACAGGATGATGCTGTCTGATACTAAATGACAATAGAATCATTAGAGGATGATGGTGTCTGATACTAAATGACAATAGAATTATTAGAGGATGGTGCTGTCTGATACTAAATGACAATAGAATTATTAGAGGATGATGCTGTCTGATACTAAATGACAATAGAATTATTAGAGGATGATGGTGTCTGATACTAAATGACAATAGAATCATTAGAGGATGATGGTGTCTGATACTAAATGACAATAGAATTATTAGAGGATGATGCTGTCTGATACTAAATGACAATAGAATTATTAGAGGATGATACTGTCTGATACTAAATGACAATAGAATTATTAGAGGATGATGCTGTCTGATACTAAATGACAATAGAATTATTACAGGATGATGCTGTCTGATACTAAATGACAATAGAATTATTAAAGGATGATACTGTCTGATAATAAATGACAATAGAATTATTAGAGGATGATGGTGTCTGATACTAAATGACAATAGAATTATTAGAGGATGATAGTGTCTGATACTAAATGACAATAGAATTATTAGAGGATGATGGTGTCTGATACTAAATGACAATAGAATTATTAGAGGATGATGCTGTCTGATACTAAATGACAATAGAATTATTACAGGATGATGGTGTCTGATACTAAATGACAATAGAATTATTAGAGGATGATACTGTCTGATACTAAATGACAATAGAATTATTAGAGGATGATGGTGTCTGATACTAAATGACAATAGAATTATTAGAGGATGATGCTGTCTGATACTAAATGACAATAGAATTATTACAGGATGATGGTGTCTGATACTAAATGACAATAGAATTATTAAAGGATGATACTGTCTGATACTAAATGACAATAGAATTATTAGAGGATGATGCTGTCTGATACTAAATGACAATAGAATTATTAGAGGATGATACTGTCTGATACTAAATGACAATAGAATTATTAGAGGATGATGGTGTCTGATACTAAATGACAATAGAATTATTACAGGATGATGTTGTCTGATACTAAATGACAATAGAATTATTAGAGGATGATGTTGTCTGATACTAAATGACAATAGAATTATTAGAGGATGATGTTGTCTGATACTAAATGACAATAGAATTATTAGAGGATGATGCTGTCTAATACTAAATGACAATAGAATTATTACAGGATGATACTGTCTGATACTAAATGACAATAGAATTATTACAGGATGATGCTGTCTGATACTAAATGACAATAGAATTACTAAAGGATGATGCTGTCTGATACTAAATGACAATAGAATTATTAGAGGATGATGGTGTCTGATACTAAATGACAATAGAATTATTAGAGGATGATGGTGTCTGATACTAAATGACAATAGAATTATTACAGGATGATGCTGTCTGATACTAAATGACAATAGAATTATTACAGGATGATGCTGTCTGATACTAAATGACAATAGAATTATTACAGGATGATGGTGTCTGATACTAAATGACAATAGAATTATTACAGGATGATGTTGTCTGATACTAAATGACAATAGAATTATTAGAGAATGATACTGTCTGATACTAAATGACAATAGAATTATTACAGGATGATACTGTCTGATACTAAATGACAATAGAATTATTAGAGGATGATGCTGTCTGATACTAAATGACAATAGAATTATTAGAGGATGATGCTGTCTGATACTAAATGACAATAGAATTACTTAAGGATAATGCTGTCTGATACTAAATGACAATAGAATTATTAGAGGATGATGCTGTCTGATACTAAATGACAATAGAATTATTTCAGGATGATGCTGTCTGATACTAAATGACAATAGAATTACTAAAGGATGATGCTGTCTGATACTAAATGACAATAGAATTATTACAGGATGATGCTGTCTGATACTAAATGACAATAGAATTACTAAAGGATGATGCTGTCTGATACTAAATGACAATAGAATTATTACAGGATGATACTGTCTGATACTAAATGACAATAGAATTATTACAGGATGATGCTGTCTGATACTAAATGACAATAAAATTATTACAGGATGATGGTTTCTGATACTAAATGACAATAGAATTATTACAGGATGATGCTGTCTGATACTAAATGACAATAAAATTATTACAGGATGATGGTGTCTGATACTAAATGACAATAGAATTATTACAGGATGATACTGTCTGATACTAAATGACAATAGAATTATTACAGGATGATACTGTCTGATACTAAATGACAATAGAATTATTACAGGATGATACTGTCTGATACTAAATGACAATAGAATTATTACAGGATGATGCTGTCTGATACTAAATGACAATAAAATTATTACAGGATGATGGTGTCTGATACTAAATGACAATAGAATTATTACAGGATGATGCTGTCTGATACTAAATGACAATAAAATTATTACAGGATGATGGTGTCTGATACTAAATGACAATAGAATTATTACAGGATGATACTGTCTGATACTAAATGACAATAGAATTATTACAGGATGATACTGTCTGATACTAAATGACAATAGAATTATTACAGGATGATGCTGTCTGATACTAAATGACAATAAAATTATTACAGGATGATGGTGTCTGATACTAAATGACAATAGAATTATTACAGGATGATGCTGTCTGATACTAAATGACAATAAAATTATTACAGGATGATGGTGTCTGATACTAAATGACAATAGAATTATTACAGGATGATACTGTCTGATACTAAATGACAATAGAATTATTATAGGATGATACTGTCTGATACTAAATGACAATAGAATTATTACAGGATGATGCTGTCTGATACTAAATGACAATAGAATTATTACAGGATGATGCTGTCTGATACTAAATGACAATAGAATTATTACAGGATGATGCTGTCTGATACTAAATGACAATAGAATTACTAAAGGATGATGCTGTCTGATACTAAATGACAATAGAATTATTATAGGATGATACTGTCTGATACTAAATGACAATAGAATTACTAAAGGATGATGCTGTCTGATACTAAATGACAATAGAATTATTACAGGATGATGCTGTCTGATACTAAATGACAATAGAATTATTACAGGATGATACTGTCTGATACTAAATGACAATAGAATTATTAGAGGATGATGGTGTCTGATACTAAATGACAATAGAATTATTAGAGGATGATGCTGTCTGATACTAAATGACAATAGAATTATTACAGGATGATGCTGTCTGATACTAAATGACAATAGAATTATTACAGGATGATGCTGTCTGATACTAAATGACAATAGAATTATTACAGGATGATGCTGTCTGATACTAAATGACAATAGAATTATTAGAGGATGATGCTGTCTGATACTAAATGACAATAGAATTATTACAGGATGATGCTGTCTGATACTAAATGACAATAGAATCATTAGAGGATGATGGTGTCTGATACTAAATGACAATAGAATTATTAGAGGATGATACTGTCTGATACTAAATGACAATAGAATTATTAGAGGATGACGCTGTCTGATACTAAATGACAATAGAATTACAACAGGATGATACTATCTGATACTAAATGACAATAGAATTATTACAGGATGATGCTGTCTGATACTAAATGACAATAGAATTATTACAGGATGATGCTGTCTGATACTAAATGACAATAGAATTACAACAGGATGATGCTGTCTGATACTAAATGACAATAGAATTACTACAGGATGATACTGTCTGATACTAAATGACAATAGAATTATTTCAGGATGATACTGTGTGATACTAAATGACAATAGAATTATTAGAGGATGATGGTGTCTGATACTAAATGACAATAGAATTACTAAAGGATGATGGTGTCTGATACTAAATGACAATAGAATTATTACAGGATGATGCTGTCTGATACTAAATGACAATAGAATTACAACAGGATGATGCTGTCTGATACTAAATGACAATAGAATTACTACAGGATGATACTGTCTGATACTAAATGACAATAGAATTATTACAGGATGATGCTGTCTGATACTAAATGACAATAGAATTACAACAGGATGATGCTGTCTGATACTAAATGACAATATAATTATTACAGGATGATGCTGTCTGATACTAAATGACAATAGAATTATTACAGGATGATACTGTCTGATACTAAATGACAATAGAATTATTAGAGGATGATGCTGTCTGATACTAAATGACAATAGAATTACAACAGGATGATACTGTCTGATACTAAATGACAATAGAATTATTACAGGATGATGCTGCCTGATACTAAATGACAATAGAATTATTAGAGGATGATGCTGTCTGATACTAAATGACAATAGAATTATTACAGGATGATGCTGTCTGATACTAAATGACAATAGAATTACTAGAGGATGATACTGTCTGATACTAAATGACAATAGAATTATTAGAGGATGATGCTGTCTGATACTAAATGACAATAGAATTATTAGAGGATGATACTGTCTGATACTAAATGACAATAGAATTATTACAGGATGATGCTGTCTGATACTAAATGACAATAGAATTACTAAAGGATGATGCTGTCTGATACTAAATGACAATAGAATTATTACAGGATGATGCTGTCTGATACTAAATGACAATAGAATTACAACAGGATGATGCTGTCTGATACTAAATGACAATATAATTATTACAGGATGATGCTGTCTGATACTAAATGACAATAGAATTACAACAGGATGATACTGTCTGATACTAAATGACAATAGAATTATTACAGGATGATGCTGCCTGATACTAAATGACAATAGAATTATTAGAGGATGATGCTGTCTGATACTAAATGACAATAGAATTATTACAGGATGATGCTGTCTGATACTAAATGACAATAGAATTATTACAGGATGATACTGTCTGATACTAAATGACAATAGAATTATTAGAGGATGATGCTGTCTGATACTAAATGACAATAGAATTATTACAGGATGATGCTGTCTGATACTAAATGACAATAGAATTATTAGAGGATGATGCTGTCTGATACTAAATGACAATAGAATTACAACAGGATGATACTGTCTGATACTAAATGACAATAGAATTACAACAGGATGACGCTGTCTGATACTAAATGACAATAGAATTATTACAGGATGATGGTGTCTGATACTAAATGACAATAGAATTATTACAGGATGATGGTGTCTGATACTAAAGGATAATAGAATTATTACAGGATGATGCTGTCTGATACTAAATGACAATAGAATTATTAAAGGATGATGCTGTCTGATACTAAATGACAATAGAATCATTAGAGGATGATGGTGTCTGATACTAAATGACAATAGAATTATTAGAGGATGATGCTGTCTGATACTAAATGACAATAGAATTATTACAGGATGATACTGTCTCATACTAAATGACAATAGAATTATTACAGGATGATGGTGTCTGATACTAAATGACAATAGAATTATTACAGGATGATACTGTGTGATACTAAATGACAATAGAATTATTACAGGATGATGCTGTCTGATACTAAATGACAATAGAATTATTAGAGGATGATGCTGTCTGATACTAAATGAGAATAGAATTATTAGAGGATGATGCTGTCTGATACTAAATGACAATAGAATTATTAGAGGATGATGCAGTCTGATACTAAATGACAATAGAATTATTACAGGATGATGCTGTCTGATACTAAATGACAATAGAATTATTAAAGGATGATACTGTCTGATACTAAATGACAATAGAATCATTAGAGGATGATGCTGTCTGATACTAAATGACAATAGAATTATTAAAGGATGATGCTGTCTGATACTAAATGACAATAGAATTATTTGAGGATGATGCTGTCTGATACTAAATGACAATAGAATTATTAGAGGATGATGCTGTCTGATACTAAATGACAATAGAATTATTAGAGGATGATGCTGTCTGATACTAAATGACAATAGAATTATTACAGGATGATGCTGTCTGATACTAAATGACAATAGAATTACAACAGGCTGATGCTGTCTGATACTAAATGACAATAGAATTACAACAGGATGATACTGTCTGATACTAAATGACAATAGAATTATTTCAGGATGATGCTGTCTGATACTAAATGACAATAGAATTACTAAAGGATGATGCTGTCTGATACTAAATGACAATAGAATTACAACAGGATGATACTGTCTGATACTAAATGACAATAGAATTACAACAGGATGACGCTGTCTGATACTAAATGACAATAGAATTATTACAGGATGATACTGTCTGATACTAAATGACAATAGAATTATTACAGGATGATGGTGTCTGATACTAAAGGATAATAGAATTATTACAGGATGATGCTGTCTGATACTAAATGACAATAGAATTAGTAAAGGATGATACTGTCTGATACTAAATGACAATAGAATTATTAGAGGATGATGCTGTCTGATACTAAATGACAATAGAATCATTAGAGGATGATGGTGTCTGATACTAAATGACAATAGAATTATTAGAGGATGATGCTGTCTGATACTAAATGACAATAGAATTATTACAGGATGATGCTGTCTGATACTAAATGACAATAGAATTATTAAAGGATGATACTGTCTGATACTAAATGACAATAGAATTATTAGAGGATGATGCTGTCTGACACTAAATGACAATACAATTACTAAAGGATGATGCTGTCTGATACTAAATGACAATAGAATTACTAAAGGATGATGCTGTCTGATACTAAATGACAATAGAATTACTAAAGGATGATACTGTCTGATACTAAATGACAATAGCATTATTAGAGGATGATGCTGTCTGATACTAAATGACAATAGAATTATTACAGGATGATGCTGTCTGATACTAAATGACAATAGAATTATTACAGGATGATGCTGTCTGATACTAAATGACAATAGAATTATTAGAGGATGATACTGTCTGATACTAAATGACAATAGAATTATTACAGGATGATGCTGTCTGATACTAAATGACAATAGAATCATTAGAGGATGATGGTGTCTGATACTAAATGACAATAGAATTATTAGAGGATGATGCTGTCTGATACTAAATGACAATAGAATTATTACAGGATGATGCTGTCTGATACTAAATGACAATAGAATTATTAGAGGATGATGCTGTCTGATACTAAATGACAATAGAATTATTAGAGGATGATGCTGTCTGATACTAAATGACAATAGAATTATTAGAGGATGGTGCTGTCTGATACTAAATGACAATAGAATTATTACAGGATGATGCTGTCTGATACTAAATGACAATAGAATTACAACAGGATGATGCTGTCTGATACTAAATGACAATAGAATTATTAGAGGATGATGGTGTCTGATACTAAATGACAATAGAATTATTAGAGGATGATGCTGTCTGATACTAAATGACAATAGAATTATTACAGGATGATGCTGTCTGATACTAAATGACAATAGAATTATTACAGGATGATGCTGTCTGATACTAAATGACAATAGAATTATTACAGGATGATGCTGTCTGATACTAAATGACAATAGAATTATTAGAGGATGATGCTGTCTGATACTAAATGACAATAGAATTATTACAGGATGATGCTGTCTGATACTAAATGACAATAGAATTATTAGAGGATGATGCTGTCTGATACTAAATGAGAATAGAATTATTAGAGGATGATGCTGTCTGATACTAAATGACAATAGAATTATTAGAGGATGATGCAGTCTGATACTAAATGACAATAGAATTATTACAGGATGATGCTGTCTGATACTAAATGACAATAGAATTATTAAAGGATGATACTGTCTGATACTAAATGACAATAGAATCATTAGAGGATGATGCTGTCTGATACTAAATAACAATAGAATTATTAAAGGATGATGCTGTCTGATACTAAATGACAATAGAATTATTTGAGGATGATGCTGTCTGATACTAAATGACAATAGAATTATTAGAGGATGATGCTGTCTGATACTAAATGACAATAGAATTATTAGAGGATGATGCTGTCTGATACTAAATGACAATAGAATTATTACAGGATGATGCTGTCTGATACTAAATGACAATAGAATTACAACAGGCTGATGCTGTCTGATACTAAATGACAATAGAATTACAACAGGATGATACTGTCTGATACTAAATGACAATAGAATTATTTCAGGATGATGCTGTCTGATACTAAATGACAATAGAATTACTAAAGGATGATGCTGTCTGATACTAAATGACAATAGAATTACAACAGGATGATACTGTCTGATACTAAATGACAATAGAATTACAACAGGATGACGCTGTCTGATACTAAATGACAATAGAATTATTACAGGATGATACTGTCTGATACTAAATGACAATAGAATTATTACAGGATGATGGTGTCTGATACTAAAGGATAATAGAATTATTACAGGATGATGCTGTCTGATACTAAATGACAATAGAATTAGTAAAGGATGATACTGTCTGATACTAAATGACAATAGAATTATTAGAGGATGATGCTGTCTGATACTAAATGACAATAGAATCATTAGAGGATGATGGTGTCTGATACTAAATGACAATAGAATTATTAGAGGATGATGCTGTCTGATACTAAATGACAATAGAATTATTACAGGATGATGCTGTCTGATACTAAATGACAATAGAATTATTAAAGGATGATACTGTCTGATACTAAATGACAATAGAATTATTAGAGGATGATGCTGTCTGACACTAAATGACAATACAATTACTAAAGGATGATGCTGTCTGATACTAAATGACAATAGAATTACTAAAGGATGATGCTGTCTGATACTAAATGACAATAGAATTACTAAAGGATGATACTGTCTGATACTAAATGACAATAGAATTATTAGAGGATGATGCTGTCTGATACTAAATGACAATAGAATTACAACAGGATGATGCTGTCTGATACTAAATGACAATAGAATTATTACAGGATGATGCTGTCTGATACTAAATGACAATAGAATTATTAGAGGATGATACTGTCTGATACTAAATGACAATAGAATTATTACAGGATGATGCTGTCTGATACTAAATGACAATAGAATCATTAGAGGATGATGGTGTCTGATACTAAATGACAATAGAATTATTAGAGGATGATGCTGTCTGATACTAAATGACAATAGAATTATTACAGGATGATGCTGTCTGATACTAAATGACAATAGAATTATTAGAGGATGATGCTGTCTGATACTAAATGACAATAGAATTATTAGAGGATGATGCTGTCTGATACTAAATGACAATAGAATTATTAGTGGATGGTGCTGTCTGATACTAAATGACAATAGAATTATTACAGGATGATGCTGTCTGATACTAAATGACAATAGAATTACAACAGGATGATGCTGTCTGATACTAAATGACAATAGAATTATTAGAGGATGATGGTGTCTGATACTAAATGACAATAGAATTATTAGAGGATGATGCTGTCTGATACTAAATGACAATAGAATTATTACAGGATGATGCTGTCTGATACTAAATGACAATAGAATTATTACAGGATGATGCTGTCTGATACTAAATGACAATAGAATTATTACAGGATGATGCTGTCTGATACTAAATGACAATAGAATTATTAGAGGATGATGCTGTCTGATACTAAATGACAATAGAATTATTACAGGATGATGCTGTCTGATACTAAATGACAATAGAATCATTAGAGGATGATGGTGTCTGATACTAAATGACAATAGAATTATTAGAGGATGATACTGTCTGATACTAAATGACAATAGAATTATTAGAGGATGATGCTGTCTGATACTAAATGACAATAGAATTATTAGAGGATGATGGTGTCTGATACTAAATGACAATAGAATCATTAGAGGATGATGGTGTCTGATACTAAATGACAATAGAATTATTAGAGGATGATACTGTCTGATACTAAATGACAATAGAATTATTAGAGGATGATACTGTCTGATACTAAATGACAATAGAATTATTAGAGGATGATGGTGTCTGATACTAAATGACAATAGAATTATTACAGGATGATGCTGTCTGATACTAAATGACAATAGAATTATTAAAGGATGATACTGTCTGATAATAAATGACAATACAATTACTAAAGGATGATGCTGTCTGATACTAAATGACAATAGAATTACTACAGGATGATACTGTCTGATACTAAATGACAATAGAATTATTTCAGGATGATACTGTGTGATACTAAATGACAATAGAATTATTAGAGGATGATGGTGTCTGATACTAAATGACAATAGAATTACTAAAGGATGATGGTGTCTGATACTAAATGACAATAGAATTATTACAGGATGATGCTGTCTGATACTAAATGACAAAAGAATTACAACAGGATGATGCTGTCTGATACTAAATGACAATAGAATTACTACAGGATGATGCTGTCTGATACTAAATGACAATAGAATTACTAGAGGATGATACTGTCTGATACTAAATGACAATAGAATTATTACAGGATGATGCTGTCTGATACTAAATGACAATAGAATTACAACAGGATGATGCTGTCTGATACTAAATGACAATATAATTATTACAGGATGATGCTGTCTGATACTAAATGACAATAGAATTACTAGAGGATGATACTGTCTGATACTAAATGACAATAGAATTATTACAGGATGATGCTGTCTGATACTAAATGACAATAGAATTACAACAGGATGATACTGTCTGATACTAAATGACAATAGAATTATTACAGGATGATGCTGCCTGATACTAAATGACAATAGAATTATTAGAGGATGATGCTGTCTGATACTAAATGACAATAGAATTATTACAGGATGATGCTGTCTGATACTAAATGACAATAGAATTATTACAGGATGATACTGTCTGATACTAAATGACAATAGAATTATTACAGGATGATGCTGTCTGATACTAAATGAAAATAGAATTACTAAAGGATGATGCTGTCTGATACTAAATGACAATAGAATTATTAGAGGATGATGCTGTCTGATACTAAATGACAATAGAATTACAACAGGATGATACTGTCTGATACTAAATGACAATAGAATTACAACAGGATGACGCTGTCTGATACTAAATGACAATAGAATTATTACAGGATGATGGTGTCTGATACTAAATGACAATAGAATTATTACAGGATGATGGTGTCTGATACTAAAGGATAATAGAATTATTACAGGATGATGCTGTCTGATACTAAATGACAATAGAATTATTAAAGGATGATGCTGTCTGATACTAAATGACAATAGAATCATTAGAGGATGATGGTGTCTGATACTAAATGACAATAGAATTATTAGAGGATGATGCTGTCTGATACTAAATGACAATAGAATTATTACAGGATGATACTGTCTGATACTAAATGACAATAGAATTATTACAGGATGATGGTGTCTGATACTAAATGACAATAGAATTATTACAGGATGATACTGTGTGATACTAAATGACAATAGAATTATTACAGGATGATGCTGTCTGATACTAAATGACAATAGAATTATTAGAGGATGATGCTGTCTGATACTAAATGAGAATAGAATTATTAGAGGATGATGCTGTCTGATACTAAATGACAATAGAATTATTAGAGGATGATGCAGTCTGATACTAAATGACAATAGAATTATTACAGGATGATGCTGTCTGATACTAAATGACAATAGAATTATTAAAGGATGATACTGTCTGATACTAAATGACAATAGAATCATTAGAGGATGATGCTGTCTGATACTAAATGACAATAGAATTATTAAAGGATGATGCTGTCTGATACTAAATGACAATAGAATTACAACAGGATGATGCTGTCTGATACTAAATGACAATAGAATTATTAGAGGATGATGCTGTCTGATACTAAATGACAATAGAATTATTAGAGGATGATGCTGTCTGATACTAAATGACAATAGAATTATTACAGGATGATGCTGTCTGATACTAAATGACAATAGAATTACAACAGGCTGATGCTGTCTGATACTAAATGACAATAGAATTACAACAGGATGATACTGTCTGATACTAAATGACAATAGAATTATTTCAGGATGATGCTGTCTGATACTAAATGACAATAGAATTACTAAAGGATGATGCTGTCTGATACTAAATGACAATAGAATTACAACAGGATGATACTGTCTGATACTAAATGACAATAGAATTACAACAGGATGACGCTGTCTGATACTAAATGACAATAGAATTATTACAGGATGATACTGTCTGATACTAAATGACAATAGAATTATTACAGGATGATGGTGTCTGATACTAAAGGATAATAGAATTATTACAGGATGATGCTGTCTGATACTAAATGACAATAGAATTAGTAAAGGATGATACTGTCTGATACTAAATGACAATAGAATTATTAGAGGATGATGCTGTCTGATACTAAATGACAATAGAATCATTAGAGGATGATGGTGTCTGATACTAAATGACAATAGAATTATTAGAGGATGATGCTGTCTGATACTAAATGACAATAGAATTATTACAGGATGATGCTGTCTGATACTAAATGACAATAGAATTATTAAAGGATGATACTGTCTGATACTAAATGACAATAGAATTATTAGAGGATGATGCTGTCTGACACTAAATGACAATACAATTACTAAAGGATGATGCTGTCTGATACTAAATGACAATAGAATTACTAAAGGATGATGCTGTCTGATACTAAATGACAATAGAATTACTAAAGGATGATACTGTCTGATACTAAATGACAATAGAATTATTAGAGGATGATGCTGTCTGATACTAAATGACAATAGAATTATTACAGGATGATGCTGTCTGATACTAAATGACAATAGAATTATTACAGGATGATGCTGTCTGATACTAAATGACAATAGAATTATTAGAGGATGATACTGTCTGATACTAAATGACAATAGAATTATTACAGGATGATGCTGTCTGATACTAAATGACAATAGAATCATTAGAGGATGATGGTGTCTGATACTAAATGACAATAGAATTATTAGAGGATGATGCTGTCTGATACTAAATGACAATAGAATTATTACAGGATGATGCTGTCTGATACTAAATGACAATAGAATTATTAGAGGATGATGCTGTCTGATACTAAATGACAATAGAATTATTAGAGGATGATGCTGTCTGATACTAAATGACAATAGAATTATTAGAGGATGGTGCTGTCTGATACTAAATGACAATAGAATTATTACAGGATGATGCTGTCTGATACTAAATGACAATAGAATTACAACAGGATGATGCTGTCTGATACTAAATGACAATAGAATTATTAGAGGATGATGGTGTCTGATACTAAATGACAATAGAATTATTAGAGGATGATGCTGTCTGATACTAAATGACAATAGAATTATTACAGGATGATGCTGTCTGATACTAAATGACAATAGAATTATTACAGGATGATGCTGTCTGATACTAAATGACAATAGAATTATTACAGGATGATGCTGTCTGATACTAAATGACAATAGAATTATTAGAGGATGATGCTGTCTGATACTAAATGACAATAGAATTATTACAGGATGATGCTGTCTGATACTAAATGACAATAGAATTATTAGAGGATGATGCTGTCTGATACTAAATGAGAATAGAATTATTAGAGGATGATGCTGTCTGATACTAAATGACAATAGAATTATTACAGGATGATGCTGTCTGATACTAAATGACAATAGAATTATTAAAGGATGATACTGTCTGATACTAAATGACAATAGAATCATTAGAGGATGATGCTGTCTGATACTAAATGACAATAGAATTATTAAAGGATGATGCTGTCTGATACTAAATGACAATAGAATTATTTGAGGATGATGCTGTCTGATACTAAATGACAATAGAATTATTAGAGGATGATGCTGTCTGATACTAAATGACAATAGAATTATTAGAGGATGATGCTGTCTGATACTAAATGACAATAGAATTATTACAGGATGATGCTGTCTGATACTAAATGACAATAGAATTACAACAGGCTGATGCTGTCTGATACTAAATGACAATAGAATTACAACAGGATGATACTGTCTGATACTAAATGACAATAGAATTATTTCAGGATGATGCTGTCTGATACTAAATGACAATAGAATTACTAAAGGATGATGCTGTCTGATACTAAATGACAATAGAATTACAACAGGATGATACTGTCTGATACTAAATGACAATAGAATTACAACAGGATGACGCTGTCTGATACTAAATGACAATAGAATTATTACAGGATGATACTGTCTGATACTAAATGACAATAGAATTATTACAGGATGATGGTGTCTGATACTAAAGGATAATAGAATTATTACAGGATGATGCTGTCTGATACTAAATGATAATAGAATTAGTAAAGGATGATACTGTCTGATACTAAATGACAATAGAATTATTAGAGGATGATGCTGTCTGATACTAAATGACAATAGAATCATTAGAGGATGATGGTGTCTGATACTAAATGACAATAGAATTATTAGAGGATGATGCTGTCTGATACTAAATGACAATAGAATTATTACAGGGTGATGCTGTCTGATACTAAATGACAATAGAATTATTAAAGGATGATACTGTCTGATACTAAATGACAATAGAATTATTAGAGGATGATGCTGTCTGACACTAAATGACAATACAATTACTAAAGGATGATGCTGTCTGATACTAAATGACAATAGAATTACTAAAGGATGATGCTGTCTGATACTAAATGACAATAGAATTACTAAAGGATGATACTGTCTGATACTAAATGACAATAGAATTATTAGAGGATGATGCTGTCTGATACTAAATGACAATAGAATTACAACAGGATGATGCTGTCTGATACTAAATGACAATAGAATTATTACAGGATGATGCTGTCTGATACTAAATGACAATAGAATTATTAGAGGATGATACTGTCTGATACTAAATGACAATAGAATTATTACAGGATGATGCTGTCTGATACTAAATGACAATAGAATCATTAGAGGATGATGGTGTCTGATACTAAATGACAATAGAATTATTAGAGGATGATGCTGTCTGATACTAAATGACAATAGAATTATTAGAGGATGATGGTGTCTGATACTAAATGACAATAGAATTATTAGAGGATGATGCTGTCTGATACTAAATGACAATAGAATTATTAGAGGATGATGCTGTCTGATACTAAATGACAATAGAATTATTAGAGGATGGTGCTGTCTGATACTAAATGACAATAGAATTATTACAGGATGATGCTGTCTGATACTAAATGACAATAGAATTACAACAGGATGATGCTGTCTGATACTAAATGACAATAGAATTATTAGAGGATGATGGTGTCTGATACTAAATGACAATAGAATTATTAGAGGATGATGCTGTCTGATACTAAATGACAATAGAATTATTACAGGATGATGCTGTCTGATACTAAATGACAATAGAATTATTACAGGATGATGCTGTCTGATACTAAATGACAATAGAATTATTAGAGGATGATGCTGTCTGATACTAAATGACAATAGAATTATTAGAGGATGATGCTGTCTGATACTAAATGACAATAGAATTATTACAGGATGATGCTGTCTGATACTAAATGACAATAGAATCATTAGAGGATGATGGTGTCTGATACTAAATGACAATAGAATTATTAGAGGATGATACTGTCTGATACTAAATGACAATAGAATTATTAGAGGATGATACTGTCTGATACTAAATGACAATAGAATTATTAGAGGATGATACTGTCTGATACTAAATGACAATAGAATTATTAGAGGATGATGGTGTCTGATACTAAATGACAATAGAATTATTACAGGATGATGCTGTCTGATACTAAATGACAATAGAATTATTAAAGGATGATACTGTCTGATAATAAATGACAATAGAATTATTAAAGGACGATACTGTCTGATACTAAATGACAATAGAATTATTAGAGGATGATACTGTCTGATACTAAATGACAATAGAATTATTAGAGGATGATACTGTCTGATACTAAATGACAATAGAATTATTAGAGGATGATGGTGTCTGATACTAAATGACAATAGAATTATTACAGGATGATGCTGTCTGATACTAAATGACAATAGAATTATTAAAGGATGATACTGTCTGATAATAAATGACAATAGAATTATTAAAGGACGATACTGTCTGATACTAAATGACAATAGAATTATTAGAGGATGATGCTGTCTGATACTAAATGACAATAGAATTATTAGAGGATGATACTGTCTGATACTAAATGACAATAGAATTATTAGAGGATGATGGTGTCTGATACTAAATGACAATAGAATTATTACAGGATGATGTTGTCTGATACTAAATGACAATAGAATTATTACAGGATGATGTTGTCTGATACTAAATGACAATAGAATTATTAGAGGATGATGTTGTCTGATACTAAATGACAATAGAATTATTAGAGGATGATGTTGTCTGATACTAAATGACAATAGAATTATTAGAGGATGATGCTGTCTGATACTAAATGACAATAGAATTATTACAGGATGATACTGTCTGATACTAAATGACAATAGAATTATTACAGGATGATGCTGTCTGATACTAAATGACAATAGAATTACTAAAGGATGATGCTGTCTGATACTAAATGACAATAGAATTATTACAGGATGATGGTGTCTGATACTAAATGACAATAGAATCATTAGAGGATGATGGTGTCTGATACTAAATGACAATAGAATTATTAGAGGATGATACTGTCTGATACTAAATGACAATAGAATTATTAGAGGATGATACTGTCTGATACTAAATGACAATAGAATTATTAGAGGATGATGGTGTCTGATACTAAATGACAATAGAATTATTACAGGATGATGCTGTCTGATACTAAATGACAATAGAATTATTAAAGGATGATACTGTCTGATAATAAATGACAATAGAATTATTAAAGGACGATACTGTCTGATACTAAATGACAATAGAATTATTAGAGGATGATGCTGTCTGATACTAAATGACAATAGAATTATTAGAGGATGATACTGTCTGATACTAAATGACAATAGAATTATTAGAGGATGATGGTGTCTGATACTAAATGACAATAGAATTATTACAGGATGATGTTGTCTGATACTAAATGACAATAGAATTATTACAGGATGATGTTGTCTGATACTAAATGACAATAGAATTATTAGAGGATGATGTTGTCTGATACTAAATGACAATAGAATTATTAGAGGATGATGTTGTCTGATACTAAATGACAATAGAATTATTAGAGGATGATGCTGTCTGATACTAAATGACAATAGAATTATTACAGGATGATACTGTCTGATACTAAATGACAATAGAATTATTACAGGATGATGCTGTCTGATACTAAATGACAATAGAATTACTAAAGGATGATGCTGTCTGATACTAAATGACAATAGAATTATTAGAGGATGATGGTGTCTGATACTAAATGACAATAGAATTATTAGAGGATGATGGTGTCTGATACTAAATGACAATAGAATTATTACAGGATGATGCTGTCTGATACTAAATGACAATAGAATTATTACAGGATGATGCTGTCTGATACTAAATGACAATAGAATTATTACAGGATGATGGTGTCTGATACTAAATGACAATAGAATTATTACAGGATGATGTTGTCTGATACTAAATGACAATAGAATTATTAGAGAATGATACTGTCTGATACTAAATGACAATAGAATTATTACAGGATGATACTGTCTGATACTAAATGACAATAGAATTATTAGAGGATGCTGCTGTCTGATACTAAATGACAATAGAATTATTAGAGGATGATGCTGTCTGATACTAAATGACAATAGAATTATTAGAGGATGATGCTGTCTGATACTAAATGACAATAGAATTATTAGAGGATGATGGTGTCTGATACTAAATGACAATAGAATTATTACAGGATGATACTGTCTGATACTAAATGACAATAGAATTATTACAGGATGATGCTGTCTGATACTAAATGACAATAGAATTACTAAAGGATGATGCTGTCTGATACTAAATGACAATAGAATTATTAGAGGATGATGGTGTCTGATACTAAATGACAATAGAATTATTAGAGGATGATGGTGTCTGATACTAAATGACAATAGAATTATTACAGGATGATGCTGTCTGATACTAAATGACAATAGAATTATTACAGGATGATGCTGTCTGATACTAAATGACAATAGAATTATTACAGGATGATGGTGTCTGATACTAAATGACAATAGAATTATTACAGGATGATGTTGTCTGATACTAAATGACAATAGAATTATTAGAGAATGATACTGTCTGATACTAAATGACAATAGAATTATTACAGGATGATACTGTCTGATACTAAATGACAATAGAATTATTAGAGGATGCTGCTGTCTGATACTAAATGACAATAGAATTATTAGAGGATGATGCTGTCTGATACTAAATGACAATAGAATTATTAGAGGATGATGCTGTCTGATACTAAATGACAATAGAATTATTAGAGGATGATGGTGTCTGATACTAAATGACAATAGAATTATTAGAGGATGATGCTGTCTGATACTAAATGACAATAGAATTATTAGAGGATGATGCTGTCTGATACTAAATGACAATAGAATTATTAGAGGATGATGCTGTCTGATACTAAATGACAATAGAATTATTAGAGGATGATGCTGTCTGATACTAAATGACAATAGAATTATTAGAGGATGATGGTGTCTGATACTAAATGACAATAGAATTATTAGAGGATGATGCTGTCTGATACTAAATGACAATAGAATTATTAGAGGATGATGCTGTCTGATACTAAATGACAATAGAATTATTAAAGGATGATGCTGTCTGATACTAAATGACAATAGAATTATTAGAGGATGATGCTGTCTGATACTAAATGACAATAGAATTACTAAAGGATAATGCTGTCTGATACTAAATGACAATTGAATTATTACAGGATGATACTGTCTGATACTAAATGACAATAGAATTATTAGAGGATGATGCTGTCTGATACTAAATGACAATAGAATTATTTCAGGATGATGCTGTCTGATACTAAATGACAATAGAATTACTTAAGGATAATGCTGTCTGATACTAAATGACAATAGAATTATTAGAGGATGATGCTGTCTGATACTAAATGACAATAGAATTATTTCAGGATGATGCTGTCTGATACTAAATGACAATAGAATTACTAAAGGATGATGCTGTCTGATACTAAATGACAATAGAATTATTACAGGATGATGCTGTCTGATACTAAATGACAATAGAATTACTAAAGGATGATGCTGTTTGATACTAAATGACAATAGAATTATTACAGGATGATACTGTCTGATACTAAATGACAATAGAATTATTACAGGATGATGCTGTCTGATACTAAATGACAATAAAATTATTACAGGATGATGGTGTCTGATACTAAATGACAATAGAATTATTACAGGATGATGCTGTCTGATACTAAATGACAATAGAATTATTATAGGATGATACTGTCTGATACTAAATGACAATAGAATTATTAGAGGATGATACTGTCTGATACTAAATGACAATAGAATTATTACAGGATGATGCTGTCTGATACTAAATGACAATAGAATTATTACAGGATGATGCTGTCTGATACTAAATGACAATAGAATTATTACAGGATGATGCTGTCTGATACTAAATGACAATAGAATTACTAAAGGATGATGCTGTCTGATACTAAATGACAATAGAATTATTATAGGATGATACTGTCTGATACTAAATGACAATAGAATTATTACAGGATGATGCTGTCTGATACTAAATGACAATAGAATTACTAAAGGATGATGCTGTCTGATACTAAATGACAATAGAATTACTAAAGGATGATGCTGTCTGATACTAAATGACAATAGAATTATTACAGGATGATGCTGTCTGATACTAAATGACAATAGAATTATTACAGGATGATACTGTCTGATACTAAATGACAATAGAATTATTAGAGGATGATGGTGTCTGATACTAAATGACAATAGAATTATTACAGGATGATGCTGTCTGATACTAAATGACAATAGAATTATTAAAGGATGATGCTGTCTGATACTAAATGACAATAGAATTATTACAGGATGATACTGTCTGATACTAAATGACAACAGAATTATTACAGGAAATCAACAATCTTATTCTTATAGAGATCATATTGTTCATTGTTCCATGAATGAATAGGATAGTACAATATAGTTACTTTGGAATGGTAAATTGAAAACGAATGCTATGTTTTGATCCATCCACAATGGATCTTGATCACCCATTGGTTTAATCATACAGCTGAACTGTTCTAGGCATTGAATAGAAATGGAGAGAAGCATACTGTACTCTCTTCTTATACATCATTGATGACATGTGAAATTATAAATATCTGTCCATCCAATATGCCATTAGTAAATTTGTGTGTGCAATTATAGTTACAGTATGCAACAGTATTAAACAGGACTTCAACAACTTAGTAACTCACAGTTTTAAGGTTTTGCTACATACCTGCTTACAATGTGTTGTTTTATTATTGTACATTAGGAGGTCTGTTCTTCTCCTACCATTACCTTTGTACCTTTGAAAGTCTCTGCTAGATGATGGTATACTACAATCAGAAAAACTGTATGGTTCAACATCTTGTATAAACAAACCTCTTGAATTGGGGTCCTCTAAGATTCTGAAATAAAAGGAATGGAGATAAGATGGTCGGCAATAACTCAACAACTTTTTATTTTAATTTCTATATATATTCATCTAAAATCTAATCAAAGCTTCTCATGATATTAATGACAGACACAGAGACAGACACACATACATACACAGACATATACACACACATACAGACACACATATACACATAGACAGACACAGAGACAGACACACAAACACACACACACAGACATACACAAACACAGACAGATACACACACATACAGATACATACACATACATACAGACACATGACGCACACAGACACAGACAGACAGACAGACAGACAGATACACATACACAAACACAGACATACACATACATACATACATACATACATACATACATACATACATACACACATATACATACATACATACATACATACATACACACACACATATATACATACATACATACATACATACATACATACATACATACATACATACACACACACATATATACATACATACATACATACATACATAGACACACAAACATAGACAGACTCACAAACATACACACAAACACACAAACACACGGACAGACACACACACACATACAGACAGACACATCATAGTACATACATACATACATACATACATACATACATACATACATACATACATACATCCATACATACATACATACAGACACACATATAGACACAGACAGACACACATATACATATATGCATACATAGAGACAGACACACACATATAGACACAGACACAAAACACACACACACAGACAGACAGACACACACATACACATGTAGACACAAACCAACACACAGAGATATGTTTCAGGAATTCCTAATAGGAGCTTATAATGCATTTGTTTCACCATTTTCTAGACAGTATTAATTAAGACAATACATGAATTATAGAGAAGAGGCTAAGCTATTGGACTGTTTCTGAATCACTGATTCTGTAACAAGTTACCATACTCTACTGTTACACAACTGTATTCTAACCAATCAAACTGATAAGCAGTACATTTTAGGGCATAAGTTGAGTTTATCCATGTTTAGGAGTAGTATTTGCTGCATATTTAAAAGGTACTCACAGTATTGTACTTACTGAAGTATATCTACTTAACCATCAATCAAAATTGACAACTCAAACCTGGTATTAAGACATAACATATAACCAATCAGATGACATAATACAAGTATAATGATAAGGTAGTAATACAGGGATAACCAGCATAGAGATAATCTAGTAATACAGGGATAACCAGCATATAGATAATCTAGTAATACTGGGATAACCAGCATACAAGTATAATGATAATCTAGTAATACTGGGATAACCAGCATATAGATAATCTAGTAATACTGGGATAACCAGCATATAGATAATCTAGTAATACAGGGATAACCAGCATATAGATAATCTAGTAATACAGGGATAACCAGCATATAGATAATCTAGTAATACAGGGATAACCAGCATATAGATAATCTAGTAATACAGGGATAACCAGCATATAGATAATCTAGTAATACAGGGATAACCAGCATATAGATAATCTAGTAATACAGGGATAACCAGCATATAGATAATCTAGTAATACAGGGATAACCAGCATACAAGTACAATGATAATCTAGTAAATATATACAATACGCACAACAACAACAACAACAACAACAACAAAAAATAAGTAAATATGTCTAAATCTAAAGTACAAAACTGACCGTAGATATTTTTTAAACTCCCGTTTGAACTCTGACCTGCAGTGGATTATCCTGATATTTGTTGACGTATTATATTCCATATTTTTGCACTTGCATACTTTATGGTAAATTGACCTCTGACCTGTGTTTGGCTCTTGGAATATGTAAATCATTCCCTGTACTTTGTCTTGTTGAGTAGAAATGATTGATTTGAGTAAAATAATTGTGAAATATCTTTGGAAGCCTTTTGTGCAAAACGTCATGGACAAAGATCGCTAACTGTAGTGCTTATATTGCTGATAAATATTCAAAATTCCTAACTTCTGAAATAATGGTTCGAACAATTAATTCCATTTGCTGAAAGTTATAATTCTCATAGGTCGTTTTTGTATGATGTATAGTTCCTCTAGATATGTTGGGTATATGTGCTGCCCCACACTTCTAATCCATACGTGATGTGTGGGAAAACTATGGCATTATACAATGTGACGCAACTGTAGAAATACCTGTTAATTTACTTATTTTGGCCTTGACGGCTACTATATGTTGGTTCAAAGACAAATAATGGTCAACTATAACCCCAACAAACGATGCACTCTCTGTTCCTTGTATCATGGTGTCTGGTCAACTATAACCCCAACAAACGATGCACTCTCTGTTCCTTGTATCATGGTGTCTGGTCAACTATAACCCCAACAAACGATGCACTCTCTGTTCCTTGTATCATGGTGTCTGGTCAACTATAACCCCAACAAACGATGCACTCTCTGTTCCTTGTATCATGGTGTCTGGTCAACTATAACCCCAACAAACGATGCACTCTCTGTTCCTTGTATCATGGTGTCTGGTCAACTATAACCCCAACAAACGATGCACTCTCTGTTCCTTGTATCATGGTGTCTGTATAAGTTGTTGATCCAGTGTATGTATAAGTTGTTGATCCAGTGTATGTATAAGTTGTTGATCCAGTGTATGTATAAGTTGTTGATCCAGTGTATGTATAAGTTGTTGATCCAGTGTATGTATAAGTTGTTGATCTAGTGTATCTATAAGTTGTTGATCCAGTGTATGTATAAGTTGTTGATCTAGTGTATCTATAAGTTGTTGATCCAGTGTATGTATAAGTTGTTGATCCAGTGTATGTATAAGTTGTTGATCCAGTGTATGCATAAGTTGTTGATCTAGTGTATGCATAAGTTGTTGATCCAGTGTATGTATAAGTTGTTGATCTAGTGTATCTATAAGTTGTTGATCTAGTGTATGTATAAGTTGTTGATCCAGTGTATCTATAAGTTGTTGATCCAGTGTATGTATAAGTTGTTGATCCAGTGTATGTATAAGTTGTTGATCTAGTGTATCTATAAGTTGTTGATCTAGTGTATGTATAAGTTGTTGATCCAGTGTATCTATAAGTTGTTGATCCAGTGTATGTATAAGTTGTTGATCCAGTGTATGTATAAGTTGCTGATCCAGTGTATGTATAAGTTGTTGATCCAGTGTATGTATAAGTTGTTGATCCAGTGTATGTATAAGTTGTTGATCCAGTAAGTTGTTGATCCAGTGTATGTATAAGTTGTTGATCCAGTGTATGTATAAGTTGTTGATCCAGTGTATGTATAAGTTGTTGATCCAGTGTATGTATAAGTTGTTGATCCAGTGTATGTATAAGTTGTTGATCCAGTGTATGTATAAGTTGTTGATCCAGTGTATGTATAAGTTGTTGATCTAGTGTATCTATAAGTTGTTGATCCAGTGTATCTATAAGTTGTTGATCCAGTGTATCTATAAGTTGTTGATCCAGTGTATCTATAAGTTGTTGATCCAGTGTATCTATAAGTTGTTGATCTAGTGTATCTATAAGTTGTTGATCCAGTGTATGTATAAGTTGTTGATCCAGTGTATCTATAAGTTGTTGATCCAGTGTATCTATAAGTTGTTGATCCAGTGTATCTATAAGTTGTTGATCCAGTGTATGTATAAGTTGTTGATCTAGTGTATCTATAAGTTGTTGATCCAGTGTATGTATAAGTTGTTGATCTAGTGTATCTATAAGTTGTTGATCCAGTGTATGTATAAGTTGTTGATCTAGTGTATGTATAAGTTGTTGATCCAGTGTATGTATAAGTTGTTGATCCAGTGTATGTATAAGTTGTTGATCCAGTGTATCTATAAGTTGTTGATCCAGTGTATCTATAAGTTGTTGATCCAGTGTATGTATAAGTTGTTGATCCAGTGTATGTATAAGTTGTTGATCCAGTGTATGTATAAGTTGTTGATCCAGTGTATCTATAAGTTGTTGATCCAGTGTATCTATAAGTTGTTGATCCAGTGTATGTATAAGTTGTTGATCCAGTGTATCTATAAGTTGTTGATCCAGTGTATCTATAAGTTGTTGATCCAGTGTATCTATAAGTTGTTGATCCAGTGTATCTATAAGTTGTTGATCCAGTGTATCTATAAGTTGTTGATCCAGTGTATGTATAAGTTGTTGATCCAGTGTATCTATAAGTTGTTGATCCAGTGTATGTATAAGTTGTTGATCCAGTGTATCTATAAGTTGTTGATCCAGTGTATCTATAAGTTGTTGATCCAGTGTATCTATAAGTTGTTGATCCAGTGTATCTATAAGTTGTTGATCCAGTGTATGTATAAGTTGTTGATCCAGTGTATCTATAAGTTGTTGATCCAGTGTATGTATAAGTTGTTGATCCAGTGTATCTATAAGTTGTTGATCCAGTGTATGTATAAGTTGTTGATCCAGTGTATCTATAAGTTGTTGATCTAGTGTATCTATAAGTTGTTGATCCAGTGTATGTATAAGTTGTTGATGCAGTGTATCTATAAGTTGTTGATCCAGTGTATCTATAAGTTGTTGATCCAGTGTATGTATAAGTTGTTGATCCAGTGTATCTATAAGTTGTTGATCCAGTGTATCTATAAGTTGTTGATCCAGTGTATGTATAAGTTGTTGATCCAGTGTATGTATAAGTTGTTGATCCAGTGTATCTATAAGTTGTTGATCCAGTGTATGTATAAGTTGTTGATCCAGTGTATGTATAAGTTGTTGATGCAGTGTATGTATAAGTTGTTGATCCAGTGTATCTATAAGTTGTTGATGCAGTGTATCTATAAGTTGTTGATCCAGTGTATCTATAAGTTGTTGATCCAGTGTATGTATAAGTTGTTGATCTAGTGTATCTATAAGTTGTTGATCCAGTGTATGTATAAGTTGTTGATCTAGTGTATCTATAAGTTGTTGATCCAGTGTATGTATAAGTTGTTGATCTAGTGTATGTATAAGTTGTTGATCCAGTGTATGTATAAGTTGTTGATCCAGTGTATCTATAAGTTGTTGATCCAGTGTATGTATAAGTTGTTGATCCAGTGTATGTATAAGTTGTTGATCCAGTGTATCTATAAGTTGTTGATCCAGTGTATGTATAAGTTGTTGATCCAGTGTATGTATAAGTTGTTGATCCAGTGTATGTATAAGTTGTTGATCCAGTGTATGTATAAGTTGTTGATCCAGTGTATCTATAAGTTGTTGATCCAGTGTATGTATAAGTTGTTGATCTAGTGTATGTATAAGTTGTTGATCCAGTGTATGTATAAGTTGTTGATCCAGTGTATGTATAAGTTGTTGATCCAGTGTATGTATAAGTTGTTGATCCAGTGTATGTATAAGTTGTTGATCCAGTGTATCTATAAGTTGTTGATCCAGTGTATGTATAAGTTGTTGATCTAGTGTATCTATAAGTTGTTGATCCAGTGTATGTATAAGTTGTTGATCCAGTGTATCTATAAGTTGTTGATCTAGTGTATGTATAAGTTGTTGATTCAGTGTATCTATAAGTTGTTGATCCAGTGTATCTATAAGTTGTTGATTCAGTGTATCTATAAGTTGTTGATCTAGTGTATCTATAAGTTGTTGATCTAGTGTATCTATAAGTTGTTGATCCAGTGTATCTATAAGTTGTTGATCCAGTGTATGTATAAGTTGTTGATCCAGTGTATGTATAAGTTGTTGATCTAGTGTATCTATAAGTTGTTGATCCAGTGTATCTATAAGTTGTTGATTCAGTGTATCTATAAGTTGTTGATCCAGTGTATCTATAAGTTGTTGATCCAGTGTATCTATAAGTTGTTGATCCAGTGTATGTATAAGTTGTTGATCCAGTGTATCTATAAGTTGTTGATCCAGTGTATGTATAAGTTGTTGATCCAGTGTATCTATAAGTTGTTGATCCAGTGTATCTATAAGTTGTTGATCCAGTGTATCTATAAGTTGTTGTTCCAGTGTATGTATAAGTTGTTGATCCAGTGTATGTATAAGTTGTTGATCCAGTGTATCTATAAGTTGTTGATCTAGTGTATCTATAAGTTGTTGATCCAGTGTATGTATAAGTTGTTGATCCAGTGTATGTATAAGTTGTTGATCTAGTGTATGTATAAGTTGTTGATCCAGTGTATGTATAAGTTGTTGATCTAGTGTATCTATAAGTTGTTGATCCAGTGTATCTATAAGTTGTTGATCCAGTGTATCTATAAGTTGTTGATCCAGTGTATCTATAAGTTGTTGATCCAGTGTATGTATAAGTTGTTGATCCAGTGTATCTATAAGTTGTTGATGCAGTGTATCTATAAGTTGTTGATCCAGTGTATCTATAAGTTGTTGATGCAGTGTATCTATAAGTTGTTGATCCAGTGTATCTATAAGTTGTTGATCCAGTGTATGTATAAGTTGTTGATCCAGTGTATCTATAAGTTGTTGATCCAGTGTATCTATAAGTTGTTGATGCAGTGTATCTATAAGTTGTTGATCCAGTGTATCTATAAGTTGTTGATCCAGTGTATGTATAAGTTGTTGATGCAGTGTATGTATAAGTTGTTGATCCAGTGTATGTATAAGTTGTTGATCCAGTGTATGTATAAGTTGTTGATCCAGTGTATGTATAAGTTGTTGATCCAGTGTATGTATAAGTTGTTGATGCAGTGTATGTATAAGTTGTTGATCCAGTGTATCTATAAGTTGTTGATCCAGTGTATCTATAAGTTGTTGATCCAGTGTATCTATAAGTTGTTGATCCAGTGTATGTATAAGTTGTTGATCTAGTGTATCTATAAGTTGTTGATCCAGTGTATGTATAAGTTGTTGATCCAGTGTATGTATAAGTTGTTGATCCAGTGTATGTATAAGTTGTTGATCCAGTGTATGTATAAGTTGTTGATCCAGTGTATGTATAAGTTGTTGATGCAGTGTATGTATAAGTTGTTGATCCAGTGTATCTATAAGTTGTTGATCCAGTGTATCTATAAGTTGTTGATCTAGTGTATCTATAAGTTGTTGATCTAGTGTATCTATAAGTTGTTGATCTAGTGTATGTATAAGTTGTTGATCTAGTGTATCTATAAGTTGTTGATCTAGTGTATCTATAAGTTGTTGATCTAGTGTATCTATAAGTTGTTGATCCAGTGTATCTATAAGTTGTTGATCTAGTGTATCTATAAGTTGTTGATCTAGTGTATGTATAAGTTGTTGATCCAGTGTATCTATAAGTTGTTGATCCAGTGTATCTATAAGTTGTTGATCTAGTGTATCTATAAGTTGTTGATCTAGTGTATGTATAAGTTGTTGATCTAGTGTATCTATAAGTTGTTGATCCAGTGTATGTATAAGTTGTTGATCTAGTGTATCTATAAGTTGTTGATCTAGTGTATGTATAAGTTGTTGATCTAGTGTATCTATAAGTTGTTGATCCAGTGTATCTATAAGTTGTTGATCCAGTGTATGTATAAGTTGTTGATCTAGTGTATCTATAAGTTGTTGATCTAGTGTATGTATAAGTTGTTGATCTAGTGTATCTATAAGTTGTTGATCCAGTGTATGTATAAGTTGTTGATCCAGTGTATGTATAAGTTGTTGATCTAGTGTATCTATAAGTTGTTGATCTAGTGTATGTATAAGTTGTTGATGCAGTGTATGTATAAGTTGTTGATCTAGTGTATGTATAAGTTGTTGATCTAGTGTATCTATAAGTTGTTGATCTAGTGTATCTATAAGTTGTTGATCCAGTGTATCTATAAGTTGTTGATCTAGTGTATGTATAGGTTGTAGGTAAATCCTCCTTGTAAAAATAATCTGATATATTTTCAACTTATGAATATTTAGATACAGTTTATGCTAAAATGTAAAATTCACAATATGCTGAAATATTTTAGTACATAGTTTTAAATAAATTTCTCTATTCAGTTACTCATATATCTTAACTTACTTACTGTATCTTTAATTCTGTCCATTCAATATCAATTTAACAACTGGTCATTGTATATTATATAATACAAATATCTCACAATGCTCAGTTCTTTTAGGGTGAGCACACAAACATGAACACAGACGACCACCACTACTGGATCCTTCAATGTGCTAACAATATTGTACATTACAATTACTACACATATGGATCCATATTGTTGACTAGATCATATCACATAAATTAAGTACCTTCTGACACCATTATGCTACGTCATCTTTGGAAATTTTATCTTTAGATTTCAACGTTTCATACATTCACAGTTTCCAAGTTGCCTTTGTGTTGTAACATTTACATTCAACCTATTGTAATTTGTGAAAACCTCAATTCATACACATATGGTCATAGGATTATACTTGAAAACCTGCACTAGTTGTAACTGGGTACGTATTATACACAGCCAACAACAATAAATATATTCACTGAAAATTGTTAAAATATCAATAACTAGTACTTTATATTAGAAGTCTATTTTAGATCTCTATAAGTAGTATAGAAACAGGTTGAAATTGTGATTGCATTGGGGTGCTTGCTGATTAAGAGTGTAAACCCAGTTACTATTGACCATACTATATGTGTACTACTACACATATATGTATAGCCACAGGTCATTCAATACTGTTTAGGGTGTACAATATGATGATGAGGTCATTATAGCTAATTTAAACAGTTTGCAGCTAGTAGGTGTCACCTTTAGATAAACTGACATAATATTTGCCATCATTACTTTGTCATTTAGAGACTGATTTAACATGGGTTTTGTGTTCATTACATGTAGAGACTGATTTAACATGCCCCAATTGGGTTTTGTGTTCATTACATGTAGAGACTGATTTAACATGGGTTTTGTGTTCATTACATGTATAGACTGATTTAACATGGGTTTTGTGTTCATTACATGTATAGACTGATTTAACATGGGTTTTGTGTTCATTACATGTATAGAGACTGATTTAACATGGGTTTTGTGTTCATTACATGTAGAGACTGATTTAACATGGGTTTTGTGTTCATTACATGTAGAGACTGATTTAACATGGGTTTTGTGTTCATTACATGAAGATAAATTCTATCACAAATACCAAAGAAAACAACAAATTGAAAGAAATCCCGCACACTATATGGACTAAACACTTCCAACAAATTGGCAAAAATAACACTACCACACCGGATAGAATACAAGAAATAGAAACACAACTAATACAATTAGAAAATGAAATGGAAAACAATCATGAATTAAATAAACCAATAACACTATCAGAAGTGGTACAAGTGACAAGATCAATAAAAAATAATAAAGCAAGTGGACCAGACGGCATTCCAGGAGAACTAGTAAAATACAGCAACATCAAAGTTAAACAAGCACTGACACAAGTATACAACAATGTACTAGATACAGGAATCTATCCAAAAATATGGAATACCAGCGTTATAACCCCAGTACACAAGAAAGGAGACAGGACAGACACAAACAACTACAGAGGTATTTCAGTTGGTAATGTGATAGCTAAATTATTTAGTATGATCATTAACAATAGAATATCAAATTATCTGGAAAGAAATAACATCATCCACCCAAACCAAGCAGGTTTCCGACGCAAACATAGAACTATCGACCATATTCTTACACTGCACACTATTATAAAGAAATACCATTCAAGAAATAAGAAAATCTACTGTTGCTTTGTAGACCTCAAAAAGTGTTTTGATACAATTTGGAGGAAAGCACTACTCTATAAATTACTATGTAACAACATCAACGGAAATGTATACAACATAATGAAAAACATGTACACCAATATGAACTTCATCGTGAAATTAACTGACGTGATAACAGAAAAGTTCCAAATTGATAATGGAGTTAAACAAGGCTGTCCACTAAGCCCGACATTGTTTAATATCTTTGTAAACGATTTCACTACCGGACTCGCAAACATTGAAACAAATGCACCAAAGCTTAATAACAAAACAATCAACAGCCTGTTGTATGCAGATGATATTGCATTGATGTCAACATCCTATGAAGGAATACAGAATGCACTGGACTACCTTCATCGATACACAACAGACTGGCGATTGCAAGTAAACACAAACAAAACACAAATAATGGTATTTAGAAAATCAGGATGCAAACAAGATACAAGACAATTCAAATGTGGCTTGGAAGAAATAAAAACTACAGAACAATACACATATCTCGGTGTAACATTCAAGACAAATGGCTCTATGAGCTCCACAGCAACCAGATTGTCAGACAAAGCCAGCAAAGCTGCAAGAATCCAGTCACAGATATATTCGACAAAGATAAACAGTACTAAGATAAAGGAAAAACTCATGAATACAACACAGCTACCTATCCTGACATATGCTGGCGAAATATGGGGTGTTCTCCAAAATCAAACAACTTGGGACAAAACAGAGACAGAAAAATTCCATCTACGTTTTTGTCGCCAAATATTAAATGTCAGCAACAGAGTGAGCAAAATAGGATGCAGAATGGAACTTGGGAGAGAACCACTGATTAGTAGAATATACTACTCAGCAATAAACTATTACAAATACCTCAAGACATTAGACAATAACAACTTAGCCTATTATGCAATGAATGACATGGAGAACAATGATTACACAGGTTCATGGCTAACTACCTTTGAACACAATTTACCATTATATAACAGCAAGAATATCAACAATTTAACAAAACAAGAACTATTATATACAACTCAATTAGACAATATTATATCAATCAATGGAATGAAAATAACAAAAGGGAAAACTCTAAGTTACGTACATACAACAACTTCAAAAATTCCCTGGAACAAGAAGAATACATTAAAGTAATGAACAATAAACAACACATCAAAACAATAGCCAAATTTAGATTAAGTTGCCATCAACTTGCCATTGAGAAGGGTAGATATACAAAACCAAAAACACCAGTAGAAGACAGACTATGTACACATTGTAAAGAAATAGAAGATGAAAGACATCATCTAATTCATTGTAAATTATATACAAAACAAAGAGAAAAAATGTTTAGTATTATCACTACCCTCAACTCAAACTTTATAAACTTAGATAGAGGAGAGCAATTTAGATATATACTACAATCAAAACATAAGGATATTATAACCGCTCTCTACATATACCTGGATGATACATGTAGTCAATAGACACACACTAGAACTACTGTATATTTTAATATTTATATTTCATAGATCATTATTAACTTTATTTTGTTTAAATACCAAATTAGAAATGTAAAATTTTCTAAACGGCTAAAATAAAGTGTTATCTTATCTTATCTTATCTTGTAGAGACTGATTTAACATGGGTTTTGTGTTCATTACATGTAGAGACTGATTTAACATGGGTTTTGTGTTCATTACATGTAGAGACTGATTTAACATGGGTTTTGTGTTCATTACATGTAGAGACTGATTTAACATGGGTTTTGTGTTCATTACATGTATAGACTGATTTAACATGGGTTTTGTGTTCATTACATGTAGAGACTGATTTAACATGGGTTTTGTGTTCATTACATGTAGAGACTGATTTAACATGGGTTTTGTGTTCATTACATGTAGAGACTGATTTAACATGGGTTTTGTGTTCATTACATGTATAGACTGA
The DNA here is from genome assembly GCF_964340395.1 of Glandiceps talaboti. Taxonomy (NCBI): domain Eukaryota; kingdom Metazoa; phylum Hemichordata; class Enteropneusta; family Spengelidae; genus Glandiceps; species Glandiceps talaboti. Next base: position 26,584,210 of record NC_135555.1, on the reverse strand, counting down.
TTTAACATGGGTTTTGTGTTCATTACATGTAGAGACTGATTTAACATGGGTTTTGTGTTCATTACATGTAGAGACTGATTTAACATGGGTTTTGTGTTCATTACATTTAGAGACTGATTTAACATGGGTTTTGTGTTCATTACATGTAGAGACTGATTTAACATGGGTTTTGTGTTCATTACATGTAGAGACTGATTTAACATGGGTTTTGTGTTCATTACATGTAGAGACTGATTTAACATGGGTTTTGTGTTCATTACATGTAGAGACTGATTTAACATGGGTTTTGTGTTCATTACACATAGAGACTGATTTAACATTGGTTTTGTGTTCATTACATGTAGAGACTGATTTAACATTGGTTTTGTGTTCATTACATGTAGAGACTGATTTAACATGGGTTTTGTGTTCATTACATGTAGAGACTGATTTAACATTGGTTTTGTGTTCATTACATGTAGAGACTGATTTAACATGGGTTTTGTGTTCATTACATGTAGAGACTGATTTAACATTGGTTTTGTGTTCATTACATGTAGAGACTGATTTAACATGGGTTTTGTGTTCATTACATGTAGAGACTGATTTAACATGGGTTTTGTGTTCATTACATGTAGAGACTGATTTAACATTGGTTTTGTGTTCATTACATGTAGAGACTGATTTAACATGGGTTTTGTGTTCATTACATGTAGAGACTGATTTAACATGGGTTTTGTGTTCATTACATTTAGAGACTGATTTAACATGGGTTTTGTGTTCATTACATGTATAGAGACTGATTTAACATGGGTTTTGTGTTCATTACATGTAGAGACTGATTTAACATGGGTTTTGTGTTCATTACATGTAGAGACTGATTTAACATGGGTTTTGTGTTCATTACACATAGAGACTGATTTAACATTGATTTTGTGTTCATTACATGTAGAGACTGATTTAACATGGGTTTTGTGTTCATTACATGTAGAGACTGATTTCAGAGTCTTGGCCATAAATCTATGTCTCATATGTTTTTTATGTAGACTTTCTCACAGTCCTCTAAGCTTCGCATAAATAGCTTAAACTTGGGTTGTTTTGTATATATCTACTGCATAATTGTACTCATATACTAGTATCCCTAGCCCTGTACTGTGTGCCCAGGCCTCATCGATCACATAGAGCTAATATTTTGTTGATGTGTTAGGCGAAGCTCTGAAAAGCTCGAAGCTTCGCCTAACACATCAACAAAATGTTAGCCCTATGTGATCGATGAGGGCGCACAGTACAGGGCTAGAGATACTGGGATACTAGTATATGAGTACAATTATGCAGTAGATATATACAAAACAACCCAAGTTTTAGCTATTTATGCGAAGCTTCGAGGACTGTGAGAGCTATAGAGTCTAATTATTATGATGTGAGATATAATAAAGTTACCTTTGCAAACCTTCAGGTGTTGCTACTTCATCTTCGTATATCATATCTTGGTTGAGTTCTGTACCAACTGTCCAGCTGTGATCCAAACCTGGAGTTACCCGACATGGATCTGAATACTGAGTGAATAGTGGATGACTCCAGTTTGCCATATCACCTAATATGATAAAATATTGGTCTTTCTACTTACAACCATTTCAGACTGTATACAGATGTATTTTATTAAATTCTACTTTAAATCAAGGGGTAATCACTATAATTACACTTACCAGGTGACATTGTATCACTTTAAATCAAGGGGTAATCACTATAATTACACTTACCAGGTGACATTGTATCACTTTAAATCAGGGGATAATCACTATAATTACACTTACCAGGTGACATAGTATCACTTTAAATCAGGGGGTAATCACTATAATTACACTTACCAGGTGACATAGTATCACTTTAAATCAGGGGATAATCACTATAATTACACTTACCAGGTGACATTGTATCACTTTAAATCAAGGGGTAATCACTATAATTACACTTACCAGGTGACATTGTATCACTTTAAATCAAGGGGTAATCACTATAATTACACTTACCAGGTGACATTGTATCACTTTAAATCAAGGGGTAATCACTATAATTACACTTACCAGGTGACATTGTATCACTTTAAATCAAGGGGTAATCACTATAATTACACTTACCAGGTGACATTGTATCACTTTAAATCAAGGGGTAATCACTATAATTACACTTACCAGGTGACATTGTATCACTTTAAATCAAGGGGGTAATCACTATAATTACACTTACCAGGTGACATTGTATCACTTTAAATCAAGGGGTAATCACTATAATTACACTTACCTGGTGACATTGTATCACTTTAAATCAAGGGGTAATCACTATAATTACACTTACCAGGTGACATATTATCAAAATGAAAATCACCACACAGCACATCAAATGCCACAAGATCCTCAAGTACACAGTTTGGTTTATATTTGGATTTAAACTCCTGTAACCACTTGGACACTTTGTTCAGCTGATTCAATCTAATAAAACTCTTTTCTGCAAAAAAAGATAAAAATGATAATTACTAATTAATTATGACTGAGTGGTTATTTAATATTGATAACAAAAACTGGCATGCAGATATCTAGTAGATTCTTCACCTGAACTAACTAGTTTTTATCCTTTGAGAAATACTTTTGTGTTAAAGTGATTTTTCTTAGGAGAGCACTAATTAGTAAATGTTGTGTCTCTCAATCACTGTATTGAGAGTGCGCACAATTTCAAAGTTACTTGCTCAAGTAAATGCATGTCTATAACCCTGTCCCCACATAAATTCTGAACCTGTTTGGATTTGAATCGAATCCAGTTCTCCTGTCCCCATATGCCCTTAAATCGGTTGTAAATCGATTTAGTTGAACCGGTTCGAAACTACCTCAGGGGGATGGTTTCGATTCTGTTCAAAGTAAATCGGTTTGGAACAGGTTTAACTTGTTGTAGTGAGGACAGGAAAAACTGACTTAGAACCAATTTAACTTGAATTGGTTCAATGTCCATTACCCACAGCTGTGCACTTGAATCTTGACCTCCAGGTTAAATTTTGCAAGTTACATGCTTTGTACGCCGACACCTTCACTTTGGAACACAACTGGAATACGTGAAGTATTATCCAGCACAAGATGGCATCGCCTGAGGATGGAATGTTCAGCAATAAATGAGTGACAAAAACAATCACTTGATTGCTATAAAAACCTTTATTTTATTATGGATTCATCAACACCTAAAAAGAAGTCTTTTTGCCGATTGCAATACTTCTCAAATTGATAGAGACTTCTTTCCCATTTGCCGGTAGTTGTCACAACCAGAAATGATTGTGTAGTATTTGATGAACTGGCATCAATTATGTTTAGCCCCACGGACTGGGCACAACTTTCTACTTGTTACATGTTCATTCAATTGTGTATAAATCCACATTGTTATCTTCGCAATATATGTGATCATATTTTTTGTCATGTACACTTTCCCAGTCTAAGTTCTGTCATTCTTTTTTGGTGAAAATAAAATGAGTTATATATATTTGGCTGTTGCTATGGGCATGGTCTTGTTGCTAGGCATATTTACTACTGTAACATTTTTTGAATGTTTATTCAATTTTGTATAAATCCCTGTTATCTTCACAATATATGTGATCATTTGGCTGTTGCTATGGGTGTAGTCTTGTTGCTAGGCACATTTGCATACATTTTTTGAATGTTTACTCATTTGTCTTCCTATTCCTGTTATCTTTGCAATATATGTGATTATTTGGCTGTTGCTATGGGTGTGGTCTTGTTGCTAGGCAAATTTACATACATTTTTTGAATGTTTATTCAATTGTCTATTAAACCCTGTTGTTATCTTTGTGAAATACACCATTTGGCTGTTGCTATGGGCGTGGTCATGGTTGCTAGGGTATTTGCATACATTTTTTGAATGCTTACTTACCTACCAGATGATGTTATTTAACGAAAATGTACTGCCATTTGGTTGTTGCTAAGGGCGTGGTCATGGTTGCTAGGGCCAATTTTGTCAAAATGTTTTGAAGAAAATCTGCAGAATAACACTTTCAGAAACATCTCACAAAGTTTCAGACTCATTGACCAAGTGCTTTTTGAGATAAAAATTTTTGACCAAAAATGAACATTTTTACACCTAATTTGCACTCATGGAATCATTGTATGCTTAGTATTTCTTTGTCCATACATCCCTAGATGCATTTCAATTAAATTTCAGCCCAATCTGCTCAGCAGTTTTGGAATTATAGATTTTTAACCAAAAAGACACATTTTTAGCCCTAATTTGCATATTACTGATGGAATCATCATGTCATGAACAAATCTTACTTTACACCCCCTTAAGAATGTTCCCACCAAATTTCGCACCAATCTGCCCAGTAGTTTCTGAGTTTAAGTTTTTTGACCAAAAATCACATTTTTATACAATCAATTTCATTTGAACAATTTCCCAACTAGACACCAGAAGTAACATGACCACCAAATATCAAAGCAATCAGTCCAGCAGTTTTGAATTTAAGTTGTTCACACACACACACACACACACATACACACACACACACACACACACACGCCGGGCGATGCCTATAGCACTACTGAACCTCAGTTCATGGCAATATGTGTGATATGGTGTACACAATACGTGTGAGATGGTGTATTCAATGGCAATACGTGTGATATGATGTACTCAATGGCAATACATGTGATATGATATACTCAATGGCAATACATGTGATATGATGTACTCAATGGCAATACGTGTGATATGATGTACTCAATGGCAATACATGTGATATGATATACTCAATGGCAATACGTGTGATATGATGATATACTCAATGGCAATACGTGTGATATGATATACTCAATGGCAATACGTGTGATATGATGATATACTCAATGGCAATACGTGTGATATGATATACTCAATGGCAATACGTGTGATATGATATACTCAATGGCAATACATGTGATATGATGTACTCAATGGCAAAACGTGTGATATGATGTACACAATACGTGTGATATGATATACTCAATGGCAATACGTGTGATATGATGTACTCAATGGCAATACATGTGATATGATATACTCAATGGCAATATGTGTGATATGATGTACACAATGGCAATACGTGTGATATGATGTACTCAATGGCAATACATGTGATATGATATACTCAATGGCAATACGTGTGATATGATGTACTCAATGGCAATACATGTGATATGATATACTCAATGGCAATATGTGTGATATGATGTACACAATGGCAATACGTGTGATATGATGTACTCAATGGCAATACATGTGATATGATATACTCAATGGCAATACGTGTGATATGATGTACTCAATGGCAATATGTGTGATATGATGTACTCAATGGCAATATGTGTGATATGGTGTACTCAATGGCAATACGTGTGATATGATGTACTCAATGGCAATATGTGTGATATAGTGTACTCAATGGCAATACGTGTGATATGATATACTCAATGGCAATACGTGTGATATGATATACTCAATGGCAATACATGTGATATGGTGTACAATATACGTGTGACATGGTGTACACAATACGTGTGATATGATATACTCAATGGCAATACATGTGATATGGTGTACAATATACGTGTGACATGGTGTACACAATACGTGTGATATGATATACTCAATGGCAATACGTGTGATATGATGTATTCAATGGCAATACGTGTGATATGATGTACTTAATAGCAATACATGTGATATGATATACTCAATGGCAATACGTGTGATATGATGTACTCAATGGCAATATGTGTGATATGATGTACTCAATACGTGTGATATGATGATATACTCAATGGCAATATGTGCGATATGGTGTACTCAATGCCAATACGTGTGATATGATGTACTCAATGCCAATACGTGTGATATGATGTACTCAATGGCAATACGTGTGATATGATGTACTCAATGGCAATACGTGTGATATGATGTACTCAATGGCAATACGTGTGATATGATGTACTCAATATGTGCGATATGGTGTACTCAATGGCAATACGTGTGATATGATGTACTCAATGGCAATACGTGTGATATGATGTACTCAATGGCAATACGTGTGATATGATGTACTCAATATGTGTGATATGGTGTACTCAATGGCAATACGTGTGATATGATGTACTCAATGGCAATATGTGTGATATGGTGTACTCAATGGCAATACATGTGATATGATATACTCAATGGCAATACGTGTGATATGATATACTCAATGGCAATACGTGTGATATGATATACTCAATGGCAATATGTGTGATATGATGTACTCAATAGGTTACTTGCTAAATAATGTGATTGACATATGTCAACAAAGTACATTCAAAAGATATATGTACAATGTCTTTGTTTTGAAAATGTTATAAGCCTGGTAACCAAGGGAGAGAAGTCTAGTTAAATTTATATAAAACAAGTCTCTTCTGACCCATGACATCACTGTCGGTCTAATGGTAATATGAACTGAAAAGCAAAAACCACTTGATAGCAGTTTACAGAAAGGATTCAAATCACACATGTATAACGACAAACATTTCAGTGCCAACTAAATTCAAAACGGTTTGGAACCCCAATTCAACATTACAGTACTCATCAGTTTCAAAACACTTTAAATGATATCAAAACTGACGATCTACAAGAAATTACAGGAAACACTTGTACAAAGACGAATTGGAAAAATACTTTCACACTATCAAATACATATACATTTAGATAATAAATAGAATGGCAAACCAATGTAAAAGGGTCATGTTTGCTGACAAAACATGTCTTAACCAGTTTAAAAATATTAGTGTCGATATTGCTTTAAAAGTTTTTGACTGTAAGATTACTCCCATTTTAATGTATGGATGTGAGGTTTGGGATTTTCATGAGGGTAATGATATTGAAAAAGTCCATACGTCATTTTGTAGATATATATTCCAAGTGAACAATACAACATGAAATTATGCTGAGCTGGGTGAATTGGGTAGACACCCATTATGTACTTACAGGTTCCATCGTATCAATAAATATTGGCTTAAACGATAATGACATTTACATAAAAACAATCTTACAACTAGTATGCATTCGTTTGCAAGCAAAAGCGTAGTTCCAGGGCACAGTAAGGTAAGAACAAGGATGAAGGCTCTGTCTGAGTTAGCATCTAACAAAAATAAGGAAAAGTCATCGAGGACCTCCGTCAGAGAGATACATGCTACATGCAACACCATGTACCAACAACAAGCACATAGTAAAAGCATGATTTTGATTAGACAGTTTTGTAAAAATAAACATAATGTCTTCTGTCAAATTAGTTAGTTTTTGGTAGTCGTGTCTTTGCTGATATGACGTACGTGCCACTGTCCACGTATATGTATGTACGTATCTCTGTAAATTGCTGTTGACATTCATTTCACTCAGAACAACACAATAAAAACGTCTTGAATTGTTCACAATAGTTTAAATAATATTGATGTCGACAGACGTCATTGACAAACAAATTTGTCACTAGACAAAAACTAGACTCGATTGGTATATCGCTACCACGTAGTAGTCAAGTACGCTCGACTTCGGCCGGGAGGAGTAAGTTTACACGTGGAAGCACGTCATGTGATAGTATGTTGGCGAGTCTATGCCGATTGCTTTTGGTAAATACAGATGGATTTCGTAAATAGGACAAATTTAATATTCATCATCAAAGAGCTTTAGCCGTTCATACATTCAAGGGGTGTGGATAGAAAATCATTGAAAGATCTTGAACACAAGAAATCGCATACTTGTAGAGTGCAAGGTCACCGGAAATACCGTACTTTCCGTACATGTAGTTTTGACTTGCACTTGTGAATTTAAATTTTGCTATCCGTTAAAAACAATTTTCGCGCTTTCAAATTTGTGTTACGATCAAAGCAACCAAAATATGAATCATTGAAATTTGAATGCGTAAACACGTAACCTTTGGACTCAGCATTTAAACCTGACCCCTCAACTCCACAACTTTTAGTACAGTACCACCTCCAACACGATATTGTCAGCTATCAAAAGTTTTTAGCTTACGCAAATAGCGACGGAGGTAGGGGGTCCCACACGACTCGCGTTTGCTGCAATGCATGCTGGGAAACCCGAAAGAAAACTGCGTGGGGACCCTCTATAGAGTTGTAAACCTTACAGGGCACCCTGGAACTAATTACAATATCAGATGGCTGAAAAAGGGTACAAGTGTTGGGCACTAAAATTAAACAAGCGACCTATCGGTCAGAATAGCTCCGCTGTTTTTTTTTTATTTTATTTTTTATTTTGGTGACATGTAGAAGTGGTTCAGTTCTTCAGCTCTTTACTATGCAGTTTTGTTTTAGCGATGCAATAAAGTGGTTAGTGGTTTCATATGATGTCTCACTATAAAACACATTTTACACAGAAGTTGGTAATGTATTGTACTTTTATACCATAGTCACCATTTTATAACAAAAATCTACTGTTATGAAAAATTGCACAAAATCTCAGGGAAAAAATGATTGGGAAATGCACACAAGAAAAAGAAGAAAAAAAGAGGATAAATAATTCCAGTGTCTTACAGCTTTAACCCTGGAAAATTTTAATGATGAATGAAATAAACTAGGAATCTAAAATAATTTTGAGGCAATTTGAATTTCAATTTTCTAACAAATTTACCAAGTCAACAACATTCAACTTGTACTAGTTGTAGTAGATATATATATATAGGGAAGAAATGTATTAATCGCCATCTTAGTTTCCGTACGGCGACAATCCCCAAGTACCCGAAAGAGAGTCATTCTCAGCCAACAGGGTTCGACACTGGAGTAAAAGTCACTATCCCACAGGACTAGTAAAATTGATAACGTAGTAGTCCTGCAAAAAATTTGGTGGTCCTATCTTTAAGTGCTTTCGCTTGTTCACTTAGGCTCTTCATCTCTCTTAGTTTTTGCTCTACTTCTAATTCACTTTTCCAAACCCCATATTTATTTCAAACACTGTTGTAATTGAACTGTCTATTTCGTTGTAGTTGTTTGTGCATCATCAACTCCTTACTGTAATTTTATTCTCTTTTTTATGTTTTGGAGCTTCTTCTCTTTTTTCTGTGAGTAGTTTGTCTTAATTGGGGGGGGGGGGGGAGGAGTAATAAGATGTTATGTGGTCTTATTTCTAGCTTAAATACTACATAACATTTCTGGTACACATTGATCTAACTATTGCATTTTTAAAAGACAAAAAATTACCTTCCCATAGAGCAAGTCTTTATAGTGTTGTCCTTAGTGCATATTAGAATGTATTTACAACATAAAAATAAATAAATTTGAAGGTTACCAGCAGTTACAGCAAAATTTTGTTACTAATTACATGTACAAGTCACTTCGTCTATTTTCGTGTCTATGTACTTCCGGGTTGACATAAACGTTAAACGTGATACAGTCGGCCCTATAATTACTAAGAAATGACAAAACTGTTCGCAAAATAAAGTTCAGGATTTTAATTTTTCAAACTGAATACCAAAACATGAACACGGAACACGGAACACGGAATCGTGTCAGTGCATGGATGTATTAGTGATGTATCTAAGTGTTACTAAGTAAGTTAGCAGTTTCATTGTAGGCTGTAAGTTGTACCGGTAAAAAAAACGATCATCACATCATGTAGGAAGTACAAAAACATAGAACACGTTGTTTTCTTGCTGAATAAACTCACTGAAATAACAACACGGTCAAATTGCGTCTTCGATTTTGACAGCCACCATGAGCTTCACTAGTTCCGTTGAACGTGGCCGGGCGAACGCCGACATCCAATTTGTACAGCGTTTTTACAAAGGGAGCTCGTCAATAACCTACTGAATAATTAACTCAGAAACGTAGTTTTAAATACTAACTGATCTAAGAATTACTGTTCAGAAAGACTACGCATCCGTACATAAATACGAATTCATGCGACAAAGATTTCAACTTTACTATTTACTTGTTACAGTGTAGAGGACTTATTATACACATATCATCGTACAACTAATTTTATTGGCTATAATATTAGCTACATTTGAAAGGTCTCACTTGATTGGCTCATCGTTCGCTATTCCCGTTTTCAAGAGACACCCCGCCAGAATAAAGTGCCACGTAGCACAGCAATGGCGCGAGATCGTCTGTTGGGCGACTTTCCCACCGGGTGTGCTTTTCGAAAACTACACAACACATGCTTTTATGACACGGAATCATAGAAAATCTACCCCGTTTCCAAACTAACCGTAATTTTATCGCGAATAGACAACCGGAGTTGGTCAAAATAGCAAATTAAAAATCAAATGAATTTTACTATGACCGTGAATTCATCATATAGCCGGTGGTTTGAATTCAGAGCTCCCTGATATACCTATCGAAAAGTCACTATCCCGTCGGACTACCTAGTAACCTTTACTGGTACATGGTCCTTATAGAAAGTTACTAGACTCGCGGGATAGCGGACCAGCGTATGTCGAACCCTTGCCATACGTTACAGCATAGACCCTCCTGGTTAGTGGTGTCACTCGTTCATGTTCGATTACCTTTCATAAAGAAAACACAACGAAATGGTTGAAGTGATCTTTTTTTTAATTTCTTTTCATCACAACAACAAAATCTGCGCGATCAAAAGTGTTGTAAACTAAACCAGAAAGAATTATCGGGCTGGCTAAACTTCCCGATGAACTGGAGTAAGGTCCAAGTCCAAGTAAGCCCCGATAGTACGTGAGAAAATCGTCTCAAACTAGCGATACAACTTTCAAAATATAACTTGACATGTCTTCATTTGTTAGAGTTATACAATTCAAGACGGGGTTTCACTCGAAAACAACAATTCTGTGAATAATGACACTGAACGCAGCGATTTCTCGGACGATGTTACCACTGCACTGTAAACGTATGGCTGACAACGACTTGCTTCTGGGTTAGTCCCTCGTGCATCCGGGTACTTGGGATTGTCGTCCATTACCACATCGGCAATTTTGACGCTGTAATTTTGCCACCAATATTGATCGTACAAAAACAAAACTCCATAAATGAACCACAAAGTACTTTCCCTTTCAAAATGTGGTAATTTTAGAAAGAGTATTATCGTTTTTATTGACGTCTGACTCTGTCAAAAACACTTCAGTTCAGGCATGGAAGACTTCTCACAATGATCATGAGCTATGAGGTGCATATACTGGAATGAACCATTCTGTAGGAGGGGTGGTGTGTGAATTGGATTTGAAGTTTACAAACCTTTTTCGAACAAATATTTGTCATTTGGGCGCACAATGCGTAGAATTAAGACAATAGCACATATTACATTGCTTGTTTGACGTCAATAGTGTCTTTTGAAAAGTTGCACTTTACCTAAAGTCTCGCGGACTGATTTCCAATATGGCGTCGGTCATTATGCTCATTAACATATTCATTTTTTTTTCAAATTTCAAAAAAAAAAATCATAAAAAATAGAAGAGAAGACGTGCTGACTTGAAATTAACAAATCTAAGTAAGCTACCCCCTGTGCATCAACACACCAGATATCAAAGCAATCTGACTTAAAGTTTATGAGGAGTTGATGAAAATGTCATTTTTGGAAAAAAAATCATAAAAAATTGGAAATGGCACAGATCAACTTGGCATGAACAAATCTGAATAGCCTCCCCCCAGGGAACATGCACACCAAATATCGAAGAATTCCGACTGTCACTTTCGGAGTAGATAGTGAAAATATAAAAGTTTGACAGACACCTATGATTCACTCTACTCTCTATACCTCAATACCCGCCTATACCTAAAGCTACGCTTTCAGCTTTCGCTGACAGCGGAGCTAAAAAATTGTTTTGGTTTTGGTATAATTTGGGAGATGCAAAATGTTGGTGACGAGGATGATTTTCTTTTACTATTTAAGCAAAGGTCTTTAGATATTGGCTCTTAGGAATGGTCATCAAATCTTTCTGCATCTCTAAAATTAGATACCTACAGTCTTTTCAAAAAGAATTTAATTTTAGAGAAATAGTTATCTGTAATTGGGATCAGTATTATTCGGTGAGTATTGTGCATGTTCAGAGTGTCAAGTCATAATTTGAGAGTAGAAAATGAACGTTTTGAAAACATCAGTAGAACAAGAAGAATATGTGAACTGTGTAATTTACAGCCACTGGAAAATGAATTCCATTTTTATCTTGTATGCCCAGCTAGCAGCTTATCACGAGTTCAGAAAAAAATTCCTATCCTTTTACTATGAATTCCAGACAATGACAAAATTCAAATCACTTCTGTGTTCACAAAATTTCCATACTTTCATGAATTTGTCCAAATTCCTGTTTTACAGTTTGAAATCACTTCTGTGTTCATAAAATCCCCATACTTTGATGAATTCCTGTTATATAGTTTCACCAGATTTAAACTGAATGCCCTTCCGTAAGGGTATCATCTTGCTATCATAAATATAATTCAAACTCCCTGTTCAAACCACACATTGCGCCCTCACTGTGCACTGAATATATAGATATATATAAATATATAGTCCATGTAAAGGTCACCAACAACAGTGTTGAAGACTAACAATTTCTTTTCGTAGGCTTATAGATTTCATAATATTGTTATAAATCATACTTTATTACACCTGATGAATGTGTTCAATGAAAGTGTATATTTCCCGAGATACTGCATTAATTACACGATCACATGGCTCACATCAAACAGCAGTAGCTTGATATTGGGAGAAATTGCAAAACAACAAGGTAAAATTACAAAGTTCGATGTTAATATCATACTCCCTAAATTTCTAATCGAAAATCTACGAGATTTAAATTGAATACCTTCTGTAAGGGAATCACCAATTATGCAAATTACCCATTACAATGATATTCAAAAAAATATGGTAATGAACTTTTAAAAAAAAAGCCTAAGTACTGACAATAATTAATTATGCAAAGTGTCCCCTAAATCTTTAGGTGAAATTGGCGGCTTTTATAGGAGATATGCACTCTGTTACATTTAACGTATGTACTAAATTGTATGGAAATTGAAGTATGCAGTCTAAATATATTGCTAACTACCAAAACTCATTAATTAAGCAAATTATTTATTAACAGTGTAAGGTACATCAGCAAACATTATAGGATACATACGATTTGTTATGGTTAAAGTATGTACGAATGGTACTGAAATTTAAGTATGCAGTCTTAAGACATAGCTTAATTACCGAAACTCATTAATTATGCAAATTATTCTTTAACACTGAGAGGTACATCAATAAACTTTACAGGACATATGGGATTTATTAAAGTTAATGTATGTACTGAATTGTATTATGCAAATTAATCATTAACACTGTCAGGTACATCAACAAATTGTATACGCCACATAAAATTTGATATAGTTAATTAATATATGTACTGAATGGTATTGAAATTGAAGTACCCAGTCTTAAGATATAGCCTAATTACTGAAACTCATTAATTATGCAAATTATTCATTAACACTGTAAGGTACATCAACAAACTTTACAGGACATATGAGATTTTTTAAGGTTAACGTATGTATTGAATTGTATTAAAATTGAAATATGTATTCTTAAGTTATAGCCTAATTACTGAAACTCATTAATTATGCAAATTATTCATTAACACTGTCAGGTACATCAACAAATTGAATAGGCCACATATGATTTGTTATGGTTAATGTATGTACTGAATGGTATTGAAATCGAAGTACACAGTCTTAAGATATAGCCTAATTACTGAAACTCATTAATTATGCAAATTATTATCATGAAAGTTCATCTGTATTGGTAATACATATTGTCACAAATTGAACTTTTGTTCTCAATACCGAATATTTTTTCTCCGAAATTTTCAGCTGTCAACACTACAGCTTTCATCAGCGGAATGATCTAACTTGACCTTCTTTGTGTGAAGGTCAAAGATGGCAATCTTGATATAAGAATATATCGCAAACCAACCCACACAGACCAATACCTTAACTTTTCATCAAACCACCCACTTGAGCATAAGTTGGGAGTAATCCAAACTTTGTTCCACCGTGCTAAGCTAAGACAGTTATCACAGACCCTCATGTTGTTGATGAAGAGAAACATCACATCGTCCAGGCTCTCTCGAAATGCGGATACCCTCAGTGGGCTTTTAACAAGGTCAACAAGCCCCCTAAAGCTAAGTCAACTACCAAAAAGGACAGTACAATACAATCTAAAGGACAGGTAGTGATACCTTATGTCAAAGGAATTTCAGAAGCACTTCGGAGAAATTTCAACAAATTTGGCATAAGGGTATGTTACAAACCTACAAGAACTCTACGCCATTTCTTAGTAGCACCGAAGGACAGGACAGAGAAGAAAGACGTCACTGGCCCTATATACATGATTCCTTGCCAAGGGCAGACTACCAGAGGTGTTTGTCAGGAATCGTACATTGGTGAAACTGAACGATCCCTCAGGACCAGGTTTCTTGAACACCGATGACGCAGCTCTACTTCATCTGAGGTCTCCCAACATATCCATGTGGAATCACCAGGCCATCATGTTGACTTGGTCAAAGTGCAGGTTTTGGACACTGAACCACGATATTTCGAAAGGGGAGTGAAGGAAGCCATTTACATCAGGGCATTACAACCTTCTCTCAACAAAGACGGGGGGCGCAACAAACTCCCAAATGTCTACGACTCGATCATTGACCTTCACACAAAGAAGGTCATCAAGTTAGATCATTCCGCTGATGAAAGCTGTAGTGTTGACAGCTGAAAATTTCGGAGAAAAAAATATTCGGTAAAGTTCAATTTGTGACAATATTCATTAACACTGTAAGGTACATCAACAAACTTTATAGGAGATATGCGTTTTCTAATGGTTAACATATGTACTGAATTATATTGAAATTGAAGAATGCAGTCTTAAGATATTGCTTAATTAGTTGATTTCATTGATATGCAAATTTCCCTAATTAACATGAACAGATCTTGCTCAAAAACTAATCAGGTCTAGTCATTACCCCAAACATTATAGGTACAGTGGGCCCTCGCTAACTCGCGCCTCGGTAAGTCGCGGATTCGGCTAAGTCGCGGGTGTCACCTTGGATCCCATTTTTTCTTTAGTTTTCTATTGTTCTCGGAACTCCTCTTTGTGTATTTTTTTAAACAAATGGCACGCCTGCCAATTTCAAAATTGTTGGTGTTTCGATGAAGAGGTGTCGCGGTTTGACTTTGATGTTAGCAATCGCCTTCTATTTATTCGGACTGCCTCATAAGTTCCGTATGCACTTCTCGGCTAGTCAACAAACATGTCGACCATTTTCGTCTGACTGGTGAACGGTGCATTGATCGATTCGACTCGCAGGATTCGTCAGTCGAATTCGAACATTGTCCACAAAAACAAATTAATAACTAAAGCTTTCTCGCATTTGATTGATTTAGAAGTCAACTAAAAACGTTTTGTTTCTTCAAAATTTTGAGGAAAAACGTCATTTATATAACGAAATTTCGGGCTACGAATAACTGCATACGTTCATCACTTGCGTCTCTATGTTTATCTACCGACATCATGCATCATGCCACTGGCGTGTTGCCGAACCTTGCGATTTCTCAACTCAACCCCATCATTTAGGAATGTTACTGGACTGAGAAACATAAAAAAATAGTTGTTGTTTTAGAATATATAAAACAAATCCCGTTATTCGATGATATAAATGTCAAAACTGCACTTCCGCAACCCGGAAATTCAACAGCATTTCTTGGCCCTACCATGGCCGCCAGGCGTGAGCTTGTAAGTTGTACTGTTAGTTTGTCGACCGTGCAAAAAACAAAAAAGAAAGTCTAGCCGCGATTGATGCTTTGAGAGTCACACAATTGTACGATAAT
This sequence comes from Glandiceps talaboti, assembly GCF_964340395.1. Classification (NCBI taxonomy): domain Eukaryota; kingdom Metazoa; phylum Hemichordata; class Enteropneusta; family Spengelidae; genus Glandiceps; species Glandiceps talaboti. The sequence continues at coordinate 26,568,335 of NC_135555.1, read as the reverse complement.
CTTCCTCAAAGATTTACTGTTAACCCAGGACTGTTACAATATTACGTCCATGCGTCCATCACAATAAATTTCGAATACATAGCGTCATGTTCGTGAAGAGATTTATTGAAACTTTGATTTCGTGCGTATCTTTTTTTAAAATGAATATCGCCCATGAACTTGCACTCATAAAAACATGTACAGTACTAGTTTCACCAGCACATTACTGAAGAATGAAGAAAAGCTGACGTGTGACGTGTGTTAATGTGTGGTTATGAATATTTAATGAGCACCTCGCTAAGTCGCGGCCCTCGCTAAGTCGCGGGTTTCTTGATGGACCCGGACACCCGCGAGTTAGCGAGGGTCTACTGTACTAAATTTCATTACAATTGAGCCAGCAGTTTTTAAGAAAATGGTGACACAGACAGACACACACAGACGGACGGACAGACAGACAGACACACAGACAGACGGACATCCGCCTTTTAATACCTCCCGTACCCTTACGGGAAGTAATTAAAATCATTTGGCAATGTGTAATTTGTAAGGCTTAACAAAAAAAACCTGTGTGGTTCCGATTATGCTCAATTTTAGAATAGGTGGGGTAGGTAGATTTTTTATTTTATTTTTTTATGTATGTTTTTTTTTCATATGTGAGTGTCTAGTTCAGGTAGTTATGTTTTCCATTGTATTCCATTTGGGTTTCTTCTCATCAGATGTACTGTTATTACAGATTGGAAAAACAGTTTTATATTGTCTCTTTTTAAGATGATGTCGGTTTCCGCATCCACTATTTCTTGAGAGACTCCACAATCATCGCAATTTTATTATAATTTTTTTCTTGAATACGTAAAGGAGAGTTTAGGGTCAGCAGTGAAAACTAGGTGGGGTCATTTAGTGTTTGATAATTAACTACTGGAGCAAATAAAACTTTGAATACTTACGTCTGCCTGTTTGTAACTGAGTAACAGATATGTATCCCACAATCCTTTGCTTGTCTCGAGTATTTCCAAGGTGCACCTGTGAATCACAGAGAAAGTTTGAAATATAGCTTTAATAATACACAACTTCAAGCGTTCAAAAGAAAAATAATATAGTTTATATCATTTAAAGTTAGACAGAATGTTACCTTTAGTTTACATAATTTTTAGAGTTAGACAGAATGTTACCTTTAGTTTACATAAATTTTAGAGTAAGGCAGAATGTTACCTTTAGTTTTTCATAATTTTTAGAGTTAGAAATAAAGTTACCTTTAGTTTACATAATGTTTAGAGTTAGACAGAATGTTACCTTTAGTTTACATAATCTTTAGAGTTAGACAGAATGTTACCTTTAGTTTACATAATCTTTAGAGTTAGACAGAATGTTAATAGATGACTTGGTGTCTGTGCTTGTTAATGGATGACTTGGTGTCTGTACTTGTTAAAGGTTGACTTGGTGTCTGTACTTGTTAATGGATGACTTGGTGTCTGTACTTGTTAATAGATGACTTGGTGTCTATACTTGTTAATAGATGACTTGGTGTCTGTACTTGTTAATGGATGACTTGGTGTCTGTACTTGTTAATAGATGACTTGGTGTCTGTACTTGTTAATAGATGACTTGGTGTCTGTACTTGTTAATGGATGACTTGGTGTCTGTGCTTGTTAATAGATGACTTGGTGTCTGTACTTGTTAATAGATGACTTGATGTCTGTACTTGTTAATGGATGACTTGGTGTCTGTACTTGTTAATAGATGACTTGGTGTCTGTGCTTGTTAATAGATGACTTGGTGTCTGTACTTGTTAATAGATGACTTGGTGTCTATGCTTGTTAATAGATGACTTGGTGTCTGTGCTTGTTAATGGATGACTTGGTGTCTATACTTGTTAATAGATGACTTGGTGTCTGTGCTTGTTAATGGATGACTTGGTGTCTATGCTTGTTAATAGATGACTTGGTGTCTGTGCTTGTTAATGGATGACTTGGTGTCTGTACTTGTTAATAGATGACTTGGTGTCTGTACTTGTTAATAGATGACTTGGTGTCTGTACTTGTTAATAGATGACTTGGTGTCTGTACTTGTTAATGGATGACTTGGTGTCTGTGCTTGTTAATAGATGACTTGTTCAAGAACAACAGCACCCACACATAATCTTACTTTCTTCAAATGAATTTTACTCTTCATTTGATCTAGAAGTTTGTAAAGCTCTCTGACTTGAAAAGATTGTTTTATCATGGCTATTTGCAGCTGTTCACTATCTTCAAGTTATATTCTATGTGAGTAAATCTTGCCATGACAAACACTCAAGGTGTACAAGAATGACAAAGGAAAACACAGTGAGGACATTTTCTTATTTCAATTTCAATGACAAAACCTTGGGACTAACTTTACTGTAAAATCACTAACAACATATAGACAATGAATGAATGAAAAGCCATGCTATTGAAAATGATGTAAAACATATCGGTATTTTTATCATTGGTATTTAAACAGTAACATACCATATACAGCACTTTAAAGTGTGATAAAAAACAGGGACCACATTCACAAATCACCACCTCAATGCAAGCATTACTTAGTAGCCCTACAAATTTACAGCACCATATTCTATGGACTTTTTCAACTACATCAAAGTGTTGAAAGCCCCAATTTCTAAGCCAAATTAGGGCATTGGTAAAATAATTGTGTTGAAAAGTTTGAAATGTATGATATAAATATGACTTGTGTCAAATAATTCATTTGACTTGGGCCTTTATGATATCAATTTCTAATTTCATCAGAATTGTTGCCTCATGCCCTGCTCCAACCTGGTATTACCATATTAAGATAATAACATATAGTATTAGTAAACGATCCGATGACATAATTTTCTATACATACCAAAAAATGTCAAGGAATCCCTACTCTGTAATCAACTCTTCTAACAATGCCAGGAAGTAATTGTAATATCATAGAAGACATGCATCAACTGTATTTAATTTAATATTATGTTATGTTATAATAGTTGAATCAAGTTTTTATGTGGATATCTTGATACCAAGGGAATGCATCTACATTTAATATTAATTATACTACCCGGTATATACATTTTAATCAAGTTTTTATGTGGATATCTTGATACCAAGGGAATGCATCTACATTTAATATTAATTATACTACCCGGTATATACATTTTAATCAAGTTTTTATGTGGATATCTTGATACCAAGGGAATGCATCTACATTTAATATTAATTATACTACCCGGTATATACATTTTAATCAGGATTTTATGTGGATATCTTGATACCAAGGGAATGCATCTACATTTAATATTAATTATACTACCCGGTATATACATTTTAATCAGGATTTTATGTGGATATCTTGATACCAAGGGAATGCATCTACATTTAATATTAATTATACTACCTGGTATATACATTTTAATCAGGATTTTATGTGGATATCTTGATACCAAGGGAATGCATCTACATTTAATATTAATAGTATAGTATAGTATAGTCTTTCTTTATTCCAATAACGGAACATACCTCCGTTTATCCCCGGAGGAGGGTTACATAAATACATAAGAACGAATAAAGGAGGTCACGTGAGCCAAAATCACAAAATAGCTGAGAAATAAATATAATTTATATAAAAGACTACAATGCAAACAAAAAGGAAATCAAATACTGTCCCTGATCCTGAAACAATCTATTATAAATTTTGCAGTCATCACTACAATAGTTTTATCTATACTTGACATAATTACGATGAACTTAGTCTCGTCATCCTTATCCATAAAATCAGAGTAAATAGTGGATATCATTTGAAAGAAACTCTGCCTTTGTTGACTGTACCTTGAGCAACTTATCAAAAAATGAATTTCAGACTCCACTTCATTGGAGTCACACACACAGCATATTCTGTCTTCTACTGGTATATTTATATATCTACCCATTTCGATCATTAACTTATGACAGGAGCATCTAAACTTTGTATAAAAATGTCGGAGTTGAAAACTTTTCAAAATAACAAGATATGGTTCAAAATAAATGTTGGGTTTAAATGTTCTATACGTCCTAAGTTTATTTCGTTGCGTTGAATTTCTACGGTTATCATCAAAAACTTGTTTTTTCCATTCACAAAAATATTCACCTTTCAGAGATTGTACCCTTTCACTTATACATTTTCCAATGCAAATGATCAAAGGATTACTCCACAATGTTCCCTGGTCACAGGCATTGAAAATCACCCCCTTGATAGACCTTGCCCATTTTGATTTTCCACTTTTGCCGAGGGTTATTACGTCGTTTAGTGCTTTATGAGAAAGTCTATCAAATGGTAACTTTGATGTTCTGTGCCAAAAACGTATGATATCTAATTGCCGACCAAGCTCTACTGGGTATCTTCCAAGTTCTGCTAGAATAGCTGCATTTGTTGTGTGTTGTGGAACTCCAAGAATAAACTTTGCCCATTTGATTTGGATATTTTCGAGCAAATTAACATGTAAATTACCAAGTACAGCAGCTGCGTAATTTAATATTGGAAGTATTTTGGTGTCAAAAATCTTCATGTACAGTTTAGGTGATAATTCATTTCCCAGTGCCGCTCGGACCGAGAAAATAGTTTTTGATGCTTTATCGGCCAGCTGTTTAAAAGCAGCTTTAAAAGACCCGTTCTCTGTAAAAACTATACCTAAATATGTATATCTCGTTACTGTCTTTATACCTTGACCATTGAAGACAAAGTCTGTCTGGTCGTTTTCATTTGAGAACAAATCTCTGTTAAAAACAACAACCTGGGTTTTGACTACATTTACAAGTAAACGCCAACTATTACAATAGTTTTCAAATCTTGAAAGCAATAATTCAAGACCCTGTCGTGATGTGGAAACAATTATGCTATCATCTGCATAAAGCAGGCATGATAAATTATAATCACCTAAAGTAATACCTTGGAAAGGTGGCCTATTCAAATAGTCTTCGACATCGTTTAAGAAAAACGCAAACAAAATAGGGCTAAGTATGCCACCCTGTTGTACACCCACATCTGACTTAAAACTTGTTGACAGACCACCTGATAACTTAACGGTGTACTTAACAGAGTTATACATGCTTATCAACACCTTCATAAATTTCCCTTTTATTCCCGACTTTATCAGTTTCACAAAAAGTCCTGCTCGATCAACGTAGTCGAAGGCTTTTTGAAAGAAACATAGAGTTTCTCTTTCTCAACTGTCATTTTCTTAATAAGCGTTTTCAAAATTAATATATTATCCACAGAAGAATGATACTTTCTAAAACCAGACTGATTGTCCTTCATTACTGGGACAAGCCATTAAAGAAGCAAGTCCACTTGTTATCAAAGAGTACCAATATTTACACATGTGATGATGGGCTCTTACATAACACAAGTAAACAGTGTAGTTCACAGGGTAAGATCATTTCTAAGGAGTGGGTCAATTGAGGCAAACCTTATCTCCGTCTTATATCAGTTGTTATCAATTTATTAGGCTATTATAAGTAACACTACAAACAGCTTTAGAGATGCAAACAACTTTTATGACACCCGTTTTCGTCAGGCAAGCCCGCGGGTTTGTTGCACTTGGACGGCTAATGGCTTGTGAATGTCATGAAGAAATTTACATCACTATCCCAGTCTTTAATTCTCTCATTTAAGATAACGGTAAACAACTTTCCCAAACAGCTAAGCAGCGAAATGCCACGATAATTATTTGGCTCGTGAATACTTCCTTTTTTGTGAATCGGACAAATAATCCCCAAGGCCCAATCTTCAGGAAAGTGGCCGCAATCCAATATTAAGTTAAACAACTTTAGAATGCACTGTCTTAATACAGCATTTGATGCTTTTAACATTTCATTTAAAATGGCATCAGTGCCTGGCTGTTTTGAGTTTTTCAGCACACTTAATGCTTTTTCTAACTCAACATCTGTAATCTGTCTGTCAAGCAAATCGTTATTGTGTGGTTCATGAGAAAGAAAATCAGACAATTCTTTGTTTACTCCGGCATGAAAGTTTTCATCGAAACAATTACTGACTGGTGGTTGTGCTAAATTTGTAAAGTATTCAAACCATTGATCACCTGTTATTTTTGATGAGATATGTTTGGGTTTCCCTGATCTTGTCTCTTGCATTTACTTCAACTTTGCCCAAAACTTATCAGTATTTCTATTTGTAGTGCATGAATTTTCTAGATCAGCTAGGGTCTTTAATTTTGCCATGTATTTTTTCTTCCTTTTCAATTTCCGATACGAATTCCTGGCATTCATGTATTCTTGTTCTTTTAGTCTAGTTGGAGATCTGAATTTCTTGCAAACATGTTTAAAGCGATCTCTGGCAGACTTACATTCATTGTCGAACCAAGATTTACGATTTTGATTGACTTTTTTTCTCTTTTTTCCAAACCTAAGTTTGCTCGACAGACAATTTTTAGCAGTGCCCTGCAGAAATGTTAAGAGACTTTTTGTAGCTAGTTCTACTCCCTGTACGTCTGGGTCATATGAAGTGTTTAGGTATGCATGCATAAATGTTGCAGACTTATTCAGATTTAGCTCATTTACAAAACTCTCTCTGCTATCTTCTTTCCAGCAAAATACCATATTAATAATACTACCCGGTATATACATTTTAATCAGGATTTTATGTGGATATCTTGATACCAAGGGAATGCATCTACATTTAATATTAATTATACTACCTGGTATATACATTTTAATCAGGATTTTATGGGGATATCTTGATACCAAGGGAATGCATCTACATTTAATATTAATTATACTACCCGGTATATACATTTTAATCAGGATTTTATGTGGATATCTTGATACCAAGGGAATGCATTGATATCAAATTAATATTAGTGTAATTGAGGTTTATGTGGATATTTTCAGGTAAGTAAAAGATGCCATTTTAATCTTTATCTCCACTGACATCATGTTCATGTTCTTGGATTTTGATTATACTAATTTTGACATGTATTGACACAAACCATTCTTGATATTTGTTATTTTCTAAATGATTATAACAGCAACTCAACACGTTTTAGTACTCATTTTTCTAAATATTACTTTCCTTCATTACTGTGGTGATTAATGCATATATTTGTATCAATGTACCACTTAAAAAAAAGATGTTAAAAAAACCCCTGGATAACGTTTTATTAAACTATGATTCAATACTTCATCAATGATATGAAACAATTTAAGATCTTAAAGAACAAGATGGTAAAAGTTTAAGATCTTAAAGAACAAGAGGGTACAAATTTAAGATCTTAAAGAACAAGATGGTACAAATTTAAGATCTTAAAGAACAAGAGGGTACAAATTTAAGATCTTAAAGAACAAGATGGTACAAATTTAAGAACTTAAAAATAGCGCAAATATTGCGTTGCCGCACAACTTCATGTTCAGGGCAATGATAGATATATAATTTTTTGAAGATTTAAAGTTGTAACCAAAACAAAATTTTCATACCTAATTTCCATCATCATAATCCAGCCATCCTATGTTGGAAGTGTACAAGACAAGTATAGCAACATCCTAATCAAACTTTAAAGGGATGTGTCTACAAGGTTTTGTACTTCTTTATTTTTTTAAATCAATTTGGAACCAAGTCATACCAATGTAACATGTTTAACTTTCTTGGTTGTCTTATTGTAATATTTTAAACACAAGCTACATTCAGTTTATATGGGTAGGTGATGAAACAGCTGTCTTACAACATATTACATAATCAAGTCATAAACCAAACTGGCCATGCTACAGGCTTTACCACCAGAGGAAATAGTAAAGTAAACATTATAGTTAATTAACAATGTACTGTTCTCACTGTGTCAGCTATTAATGAGGACAAATCTACACATTCTCAACAAAGTTAAGCTCAATCTACTGGGTAATTTCAGAGTTGAAGATTTTTGAGGAAAAGCAATGACAAAGAATAACACTTCTAGAAACATCTCACCAAGTTTCAAACTCATTCACTAATTTTGTAATAATGTTCTTCATTACACTAGAAAACTCTTGCCATATTGGGATTATGTCAACTTCAGAGGACATTAGGTATGAACAATACAACATGTATTATATACATAAATAGTCACTGTGTACACCAATTAGTATTCATTTGTCAGACTATTAAATTGACAAGAATATATGGTTGTGATAGATTGTAAAACTATCTAAGATTCTACTGATGGTGTTTAGGTGTAGTTAATAATGACATTTAGTGTATCATTTTACAGTAGCATGCTGAGAGTAATACTTCAAACAGCAGGCAATATAACTATGAAATGGTGTGAAGTTAGATTTGACTTGAATATTAAAAGGTTATGATAATGGTATTATACTGTATACTGTACTGGCCATGTGTCTGAATGCAAACTATCCAACAGCGTTATTTTCAAATATTTTGCTGTACGCGACAAACTCACTTGAGATAGGTCACAGCCACTTCTATTTTGTGGTTGTAATTAATTGCATTCACAATAGTGCATGTTATGTAGTGGTATGTGCCATGTACCTTATAATATGTAGAGATATATTAGACTTGTATTCAGTTTTTCAAAACAAAATAATCTTGATAAGATAAAACTTTATTGAGTCCCTTTTAGGGTAATTGAGTTATCTGCTACAAAAGATTATTAAAAAACAGTAAACTGTACATACAGTGTTGTTATGAATAACATAAGCTAAATAAAACAATATGTGTAGAAATTAAAAGAAATATAAATACATTAACAATACAGACCAAAACACATTAAAATAGATTCATTAGTTTCTATTAAAAGTTTTGTTAAGGAGTGTGATGGCTTAAGATATAAATGAATTATGATAACGGGTAGTACAAGAAGCTAACTGTCTAAATCTACCACTCCTATCAATTCTCCTGACATTGATTTCCTTTCTCAGTGGGTTTGTTTCATCCTTCATTATGTGCAACACTTTGTCTGCCATTCGCTTGTGTAAGACTTCATCCGCCTTAAGGTTTTTGTATGGGCTATTTTTCATCCAATTCTTTATTGTAGAAATATTGTTGTAACTTTGTTAAAAATAGAGATAATGACTCCAAATTTTATGAGTTTGTTCCTTTAATATTCATCATAACATTAAAAACATTACAGTATAGATTGCTATAAATAAACACACTTGCTTTGGATTTGTTTGTTGTTGTGTCTTTGATTACTTGATGTGTTGCCCATGTCGGCATGCAATCTGAAAATGGCTGTTTTATTCAGGAAAGCGACTCTTAAAATGTATCTAAGCTGTTCGTAAATTTCAATATTTGTTGGCACTATCAGACAATAGTAATGACATCGACTAACAATACATCGTAGAGACATACTAGGATTATATTTACCGCTACGGAGACCAAACTTGGCTCGATCACTATTCACCGTACCGTATGCATTTGTTTTGGATTACATCGCTTGTGGTTGTGTAGATGTGAACTCGTACTCGCACATGTTATATTTGCCTTAGTCTCGAAAGAAATACGACGTGGTAATAGTGATACATACTCATTAGTTTAGATCGACTGCTTTCAGAGATGACACCATGGGTTTTGGAAATAGAACAAGTTTAATCAATCAGAAAACAGCCTTCACCGACATTTTGAAAAACAAAACGTGGAAGGAAAACTGTAGGAAAATCATTTGATGAGATCGTGTGTACATACATTGAGGCCATACTTCAGAAATATGCTAAACCCGGAGTGTGGGCGATACTTCTGCGGTCACCTGATTCTGTCCGAAGCACAAACTCACGATGAAAAAAAATTGTCATCCATCAAACGTTTTTTTCTTCTTTAAATCTATAACAATTGACAAAAATGTCGACACTCAACATTTTACAGTCAGGCATTTGAAATGCTAAAATATCTTTACGGCAGACCCTCACAGCACACTCACCGTGTGTGCGTGTTATGCAGGAAGTCATAGTAGAGGGCGCATCGGACTCCCCAGCAAAATGTCAATTACCTTTAGTTGGTCAAAGTTTGTGGCTGTGTTTGGACTGTGTGCCCTTTGCTAGTTCCGACTCCAGTGTGTCTAAATAAAAATGTATGAGTGGATTTATATAGTTTTATTGATAAATTCACCTGACGTCCTAGCCCACACAACCACCTTAAGTTGTTTCTTTCCTATGACATTTCCTGCTTTACTGATCAATTCATGCAACCTCTTCTTATTTTGTTGTGTAATATTTCCACCCCAGCAAACAATACAGTAACTTAAAACACTATTTATGACAGCTCCATAAAACAACGAAAGTATATCCTGATTAACATTAAAAGACTGCAACTTTTTTAAACAGTACATCCTAGAGTTTAGCTTCTTGGAAAGAATATCAATATGGTGTTGCCAATTTAGTTTACGGTCTAAGCCAAGCCCCAAGTACTGATAATTTACCTTAACACCCTTAATCGAGACTAAGCTGGGATCCGCCGCCTTTTGCGAAAATCAATTACCATTTCCTTGGTCTTAGCAACATTCAATATTACGTGGTTTTGGTCACAATATTCAATAAAGCGATCTATTTGATGAAGGTAGTCAGTGTCATCATCATCATCATCATCTAGTAACCCAATCTAATCATGGCAGAGTCATCAGCAAATTTGATTAGAGGGCATGTTTGCACTGAAGATCTATGATCGGCTGTGTATAATGTGAACAGAAAAGGTGCTAATACTGTACCCTGTGGTGCTCCTATACTTGAATTAATATCATTTGATGTCAGTGAATGAAATCTAACATATTGGGCCCTATTCGTGAGATACTCGATAACCCATGTAATCATCGAAGCTGGTATATTCATTCGCATTAATTTAACAATATTGGGACAACGGTCATACAACCAACTCATGAGTTTTTGCGAAAGTACTTCCACTGGATCACCTACTATGGCACACACTATCTCGGAGGATCTCCTTTTGTGGCACACATTATCTCGGGGGATTGCCTACTAAATATGGCACACACTATCTCGGAGGATCACCTACTATGGCACAAGCTATCTCGGAGGATTGCCTACTATGGCACACACTATCTCGGAGGATCTCCTATTGTGGCACACACTATCGTGGAGGATTGCCTACTATGGCACACACTATCTCAGAGGATTGCCTACTATGGCACATACTATCTCGGAGGATTACCTACTATGGCACACACTATCTCGGAGGATCACCTACTATGGCACACACTATCGCGGAGGATCTCCTGTTGTGGCAGACACTATCTTGGATGATTGCCTACTATGGCACACACTATCTCAGAGGATTGCCTACTATGGCACACACTATCGCAGAGGATCTCCTATTGTGGCAGACACACTATCACAGATGTGATTGATTATAACCACAAAACAAATGGGACTACAAACTTAGTACCTAGAGTGAGTGTGCCACCAGTGGTAATTGAAACCATTTTTGAAATATCGCTATTGGTTATTTTATTATGCAAGTTTGTTATAAATTTTACTACTGTCATCATTCTAGATTAATTTTCAAATTTGTAAACTAGTATACATTGTGTAATAAGCATTTCAATACACAAAGTTAGTGAACTATATGTATCATCATACTCACTTAATGATAGATTTATTCCAGACATTCATTTTATGTTCAAAGTGATGTGCCCTTCCTCTACAACATAACATCTTTGTATTAAAAAGTGTTCAAGAATTCAGCCTATCCATATCATTATCAGGGACAATACATGATGTACAAATGTATGCACATGCACGGATGGGTGTACAAATGTATGCACATGCACTGATGGGTGTACAAATGTATGCACATGCACTGATGGGTGTACAAATGTATGCACATGCACTGATGGGTGTACAAATGTATGCGAATGCACGGATGGGTGTACAAATGGACAGATTCTCGTTACTTCAAATAGAATTTTACAATTTTTAGGCACATCATAAATAACAATCATTCTATTTCTTGGTCAACAACACGACTTCCACTACATGCAGTACACATGCATTATACTAGGCACATGTGAGTCAAAGTTGACCTTGTTCTATTTTGACCCTCTAGCATGATGTGAAATACTTCAGAATTGAACCCCATTTCTACATGTATGTGTACAACTATAATCCCTTCCTGCAATCTCCACATAAGGCTGATGATGTCATATCATGTTGGCTGAGAATCAGTGGTCAAGCAATTTGAAACAATCTTCTATTTCAACTATAGTTGCAGTTTTGTAGCTATCTGTAACGTGACTGTTACAATTATGGAATGACAGCTATTGCTGTATGATGGGTTGATAGGGGTTGATGGGCAATGCATGTGATGGGGTTGGTGATTGTGTGGGTCATACTCATAGAGCACAAGTTGTTAGTAATAGACTTTCAATCAAATTGATTTGATTTTAATAATTTGACTAGAGATTGCTCCAATTGGTGCACTAATCTCATTAAGTCACTTACTATATGTATGTTGTCTTGGCAATAGATTAATGTTTGTGAGCATTTGTTAAATTGACATTTATTAAAAAGTACTTAAAAAGCAAAGTTTGCTCTAAAAACATTCCTGCCAGCCTGAAATACATGTACAGTTCAAGATCATTACATTTGTGATAACACATTTTATAAGTATTATTAAGCAGTTGTCAATAATGATAATCACAGTGTGTCATCTAATGATAACTAATCAAAACTTGATTTCTTGTTAGTCAACACATAGTAAGACTCAAGAGATAGGGGAACACCAAATTTTGGTGCATTACTAGATATTGTGTGTGTCAGTGTCACTTCAAATTGGTGTAGAGGGCACAATGATGATAATGATAATACTTAAATTCTTGGTAATCTTACAAGGATTTGACTATCACCAACTAGTAAGACCAGACTCTACACAGCCTTCAGACAATAGAAAACACCTGTCAATAATGTCAATAATCAAGTTTGCGTGACAAATAAAAGTTTTACCATATCAATATTTAACTCTTCCTGACTATGTTTCATTATATTTCTATCATAGTATCATTAGTATTTAGTATTCAAACAATCATCCAGACAGAACAGATTGGCCTTTGAAAATTTGAACAGTCATATATTACAAATTTAAATTGACACTGTTGATGTTGTGTGACCAACTGTCATCATGAGATTAATTCTGGACCATTTGGTATAGAACAGTCACCCTTTGAAAATATGAATACAATATGCCATGTTATTGTACTTCTATGATCAATTTTTCTACACTATACACCAAGTGGTGTCAGTCAACCTAAAAAATTACACCCTATCTGGACAGGACAGGACAGGACAGGACAGGACAGGACAAAAACAGACTTACAACAAACCTGGGTAGTCATCAAGTGGTATCATGTCAGTCAACCTACATGTACAATCACACTCTGACAAAAAAATGAGCCCCTGAGACACCCATCAATATCATATGACCACATTATCATATCATCATTCCCAAACTTTTCATATACCCCAATTCCAACTAAACAGGATCACACACTCTGTCTGGACAGGACAGACTCCACCCTGGGAAAATGTGAATCTGTTGAAAAATAGCTCTCATTTGAAATATCATGACCAAACTAATTTGACCCCTTCAATACACACACACCACAATGGTATCATTCAAACTAGACATTACAGTGTCTGGACAAGACTATGGCCACATGCTAATAACCTGGAATCATATCACTAAATGACCATATCAAAATACTTACTATAGCCATTTTAAGTCAAAAACTATTTAAATAAACTACCCATTTTGAAAAATGTTGCATGGAATAAAACCTTCATTCAAATCATAAATCCAGGTGTGAAGACAATCCTGGGGATATTTAACGATGACAAACATGCCCATACATATATTATGAATGTTGTGTCTTTCTATAAATCTGTTATCTCTACATGATTTATGTTTATTGCATGTCTTTGTCAATAAACTTTTATGATAATGGTACTTTAGGAAGTTATATGAGATAACTATGCCTCACAATTTATGATTTGTTTCCTTTACAAACAAGCCTTTTAATTTTTATCATTATTTTTGTCAAAACCATTTGAAGGCATTTGATTGAAAGGTTTATGTGACACAAATTCAACGTACCATAAAACATGTAGAATGACCAAATCATTGGATTATTTTATTAAGCAAAATCTAACATTCACTACAGTAATTTAGGGGCATAACACCAGGTTTATGTGTTTTGGAGCATAATATTTTAGTACATAGATTATTCTAATAAATGCAGCATACATAGGTTTTACCATCACTTGCCATGGCAGAACTCAAACTGGTACATATTTAGGAGAAATACATCATTTATTGGCATAATTTATCATACATATACTAGAATATTTAGGACACTGCTATAATATGATGTTAAGTGCATTAAGAATGCAAGAAGCAATGTGCCATTGATGGCATGCATTAGTCTAGTTCCTTTACAGTATCGTTACGATGTATACCAGTCCTTCACTCACAGTATAGTCAAACCTTTATTGTGCTACAAGTCCAGAGACGTAATTTAAAATTCATCCACAGCCACCTACACAGTCATTAACATCATGTCTTTGTTAATCAATCACAAACTTCTAACCAATATACCACAGTCTCTCATAAAGTTAGTGTTTATTGGGGCAGTTATATAATGTACAAATATGGTATATTTGTCAGCTCAGGATGCTACTTATACACTGTTTATGTCACTATAGCAGCTGGGGGTTCACTGATTAGATGAACAACTGTTTGTGCTGATTGAGGGAGTTTGACTAGACTGTGATTAGACAACAGCTGGCATCCAGACTAGTATGCATCGACATTGACATCATGATAGAATATAGTTTAAGTATGGTTTTATGTAGATGTACTTTCACTAGAGTTATATAGCTTTAAAACTCAGTTTGTATCACTTCACAAACTCAATTAAGTTTGTACCACTTTACAAACCCGACTAAGTTTGTAACACTTTACAAACCCGACTAAGTTTGTACCACTTTACAAACCCGACTATAAGTTTGTACCACTTCACAAACCTGACTAAGTTTGTACCACTTCACAAACCCGACTAAGTTTGTACCACTTTACAAACCCGACTAAGTTTGTACCACTTCACAAACCCGACTAAGTTTGTACCACTTTACAAACCCGACTAAGTTTGTACCACTTCACAAACCCGACTAAGTTTGTACCACTTCACAAACCCGACTAAGTTTGTACCACTTCACAAACCCGACTAAGTTTGTACCACTTCACAAACCCGATTAAGTTTGTACCACTTCACAAACCCGACTAAGCTGGGATTTCATAATTTTCTCTCCCTTGGAAATCAAATTTAATTATATACATTCAATGGACGACGTTCTGCAAAGTTCACAAATACTGTGAAATGTTACAGTTAAAATTACTCACACTTCATTTATGTTTGCTATGGTGACAAATAAATGACAAATGTGTGTCCAGACTAGTATGCATCGACATTGACATCATGATAGAATATAGTTTAAGTATGGTTTTATGTAGATGTACTTTCACTAGAGTTATATAGCTTTAAAACTCAGTTTGTATCACTTCACAAACTCAATTAAGTTTGTACCACTTTACAAACCCGACTAAGTTTGTAACACTTTACAAACCCGACTAAGTTTGTACCACTTTACAAACCCGACTATAAGTTTGTACCACTTCACAAACCTGACTAAGTTTGTACCACTTCACAAACCCGACTAAGTTTGTACCACTTTACAAACCCGACTAAGTTTGTACCACTTCACAAACCCGACTAAGTTTGTACCACTTTACAAACCCGACTAAGTTTGTACCACTTCACAAACCCGACTAAGTTTGTACCACTTCACAAACCCGACTAAGTTTGTACCACTTCACAAACCCGATTAAGTTTGTACCACTTCACAAACCCGACTAAGCTGGGATTTCATAATTTTCTCTCCCTTGGAAATCAAATTTAATTATATACATTCAATGGACGACGTTCTGCAAAGTTCACAAATACTGTGAAATGTTACAGTTAAAATTACTCACACTTCATTTATGTTTGCTATGGTGACAAATAAATGACAAATGTGTTTACATACAATTATTTTACTCTCTCATAATCAATACCATGCATGTATGTTTACAGTTTCAATTTTACTAGATATTGAAATTATTTTTATAGCAAAATGTTTGCAGTAACAAATTGTAATGATGTAGGGTTTAATTACTAGACTGTAAGAACTAGTCTATCTAGAGTAAATCATCTTATATATTGCAGGACATGTGCCAACAAAGTAACAGCGTCAGTGACTTTGTAAAAACAGTGCAAGCTCTAAGTGCTAGTAGTTATTTCTGTCAGTAGTGTATGTGATACAGAATATAACAGGTATGTTTTAACAGCTGACTTTTGACTCTTTTGAGGTTACTTTTCTAGATTTAAATGACTCATGTTGTATGGCTGATCTCAGACAGAATCTTAGATGAAGTTGAATTATGCTAGTGTGAAATATTGTCATCTATTAAATTAACCTTTTCAATTTTAACTCGGTGTGAGGTTTACCTGATTACAAAATGTATGTATATCATTTATTAACTTTCTAGCACATGACAGGTTAAATTTTGCTCACGATGGAAGGTGACCTAAATCTATGTTCATGTAGTTTTCACTCATATGCATTATTTACTGAAATAGACTTACTGACTGACACACAGAGAGATATGCTAAAGTCTCTAATGTTTACAATTCAACGTTTTGTGAAAAGGGATTGTTTTGGACCTTTAACTGTAAACTGACAATCTTCAACTCATTGACTCATTACAGTGGCCATATGGCAGAGGATTGGCTATTTATTTTGGATTTTTTAATTTATAAGACAATTTTATTAGGGCTTCCTACTTGAAAAATCAATGTGAAACAAAACTGGTAAAGTCTGTGTTTGAAACTCTAAAAATATGTGTAAAAAGTTTATTGTATGTACAATAACAAAGATTTTACACATTTATTAATCTCTTGTATGTTATTGAGTTGCAAACAAGGACTTGGCATATGTTGTTTTACATTCAAGTAGGAAGCCATTGTAAAATTGTTTTTCATAAATTATAAACAAAAAATAAATGCCCATTTCTCATCCATTTGGCCATTTTGAGATATAATTTTCACATTTGTTGAATTATGCAAGAAATGAAATATTAATTGTAAGCAGGTGACAAAACAATTAAATTCTTTTGATGTCATAATCAATAGATTGACACATTCTCTCTTAAAAAAGAATTTGTGAGTTGGAACTCTAGACAACATAAAAACATGTATGTTATAAGTATAGCTCACGTCGGAATAAATGTTAAACTTTTCATGTGTCTAATTGAATTATTACTATTAGATTACAGATACATGACAAAACTGATGCTTATTGCAAATAGTAGCACCTAATATTAAATTTGATAGGCAATTAAATATGACATCGCCTGTTGAAAATAACAACAGAAATGTGACTCGCAAGGATAGCCACAATTCAATGTGCCTGCCATGCATAGTCATGCCATCATCACATTTCTAGTGGCAACAAGATTATACTTTCATGGAGGCAGAGATTAATTACATCTTACTTTGAGTTCAAATAGTGTTACACAGTGACATTGCTTTCTTCCTTGATTTTGAGTATTAACAACAATCTCATACTATCCGCCATATGATTTGACCCCATAAGCATGCTATACACCACTAGACCCTCTAAGTTGTTCATTTTCATATTAATTTCAGCAAACAATGCAGACAAAATAGGCACATGATTAGTGTAATGTTTATTCTGGTCCAAAGTACTGAACTCTAAAACAATGCAGACAAAACACCTGGGTGTCCTACCTGATTAGTGTCCTGCAAATTTTATCTTAAATTTCTTCAGTCCCTTTTTTCCTGTCTGAAGTATGCATAATTCCTCTGGCGGAATTTGCTCCAATATATATGTCAAATGTAAGACAAATAACACTACATTTGTCTGGTGTTTATGTAATACAACTGTTCAAAAATAGTGCCAATGGCATTGTAGTACAACAGTATTTGGATGTTGCTATGGACATGGTCCATATGTTTATTGTTTATTTTAGTTACTTACCTACCCATCCCTGTTGTTATCTTTGTAATATGCATCGTCATTTCACTGTTGCTAAGGGCATGATCATGGTTGCTAGGGCAAATTGTATTGAATTGTTTTTAACAATAACTGCAGAATAATACCTTCAGAAACATCCCCACACCAAGCTACAACCCATCCACCACGCAGTTTCAAGATACATGTATAACCTTTTTGACCAAAATTGAGATTTGCATCATGTCATGAACAATTCTTAATCTAAACACCCCTAAGAATGCTCCCACCAAATTTCAGCCTAATCTGCTCAGCAGTTTTTGACCAAAAAGACACATTTTAGCCCAAATTTGCATATCACTGATGGGAATCATCATGTCAATGAACAACTCTTAATCTAAACTCCCCTACGAACATTCCCAGCATATTTCAACCCAATCTGCTCAATAATTTTGGAAATATACATTTTTGACCATAAAGACACATTTTTAGCCCTAATTTGCATATCACTGACAGGATCATCATGTCCTGAACAACTCTTAATATAAACACCCTGAAGAACGTTCCATCCAAATTTTAGATTGATCTGTTCAGTAGTTTTGGTGTTTAAGTTTTTTTTACCAAAAACAACATTGTTTGACCCAAATCACACATTGGTGGTAAGATCATTTTGATTTGAACAATTTTTCAACTAGACACCCAAGGTAATATACCCATCAAATATCATGGCAATTGGTCTAGTGGCTATGGGCGTGGTCCTGTTCCTAGGCAAATTTACATAATTTTTTTGAATGTTTATTCAATTGTCTATTAATCCCTGTTGTTACCTTTGTGAAATACAAGACTGTTTGGCTGTTACTAAGGGCATGGTCATGGTTGCTAGGGATATTTGCATACATTTTAAAAATGTTTACTCACTTGCTTACCAGAAGATGTTATTTAACCAAAATATACTGCCATTTGGTTGTTGCTAAGGGCATGGTCATGGTTGCTAGGGCCAATGTTGTCAACATGTTTTGAAGAAAATCTGCAAAATAACACTTTCAGAAACATCTCACCAAGTTTCAGACTCACTGACCAAGTACTTTTTGAGATATAAGTTTTTGACCAAAAATTCACATTTTTACATCTAATTTGCATATCACTCATGGCATCATTGTATGCTTAATATTTCCTCGTCCATACATCCCTAGATGCATTCCCATTAAATTTCAGTCTAATCTGCTCAGTGGTTTTGAAATTATAGATTTTTGACCAAAAAGACACATTTTTAGCCCTAATTTGCATATCACTGATAGGACTATCATATCATGAACAATTCTTAGTAAAAACACCCTGAAGAATGTTTCACCCAAATTTCAGCCCAATCTGCCCAGTAGTTTTTGAGTTTAAATTTTTTGACCCAAATCACAAACCGGTGGTAAGATGTTTTGATTTGAACAATTTCCCAACTACTGACCACCCAAGGTAATAGACCCACCAAATATCATGGCAATCGGTTCAGCGGTTTTTAACTTTAAGTTTGTTACACACACACACACACACACACACACACACACACACACACACACACACATATCCACACACACAGAGAGACAGACGCCAGGCGATCCCTATAGCACTACTGAACCTCAGTTCAGTTGTGCTAAAAAGGATTGGTTCAACTTTAATTATAACAATGTTGCATAGACTACACTTTCCATACATCGATCCCTGCATAGACAACACTTTCCATACAACCCTGATCTTTGTGGTTGTAAAAACATGGCCAAATGAAACAACAGCAAAATTATAACAGTATTATATTATACTTTGGTTTTAAAAATCTACTTCTGGCAAAATACTTTTATTATAATAAGTATAAACCTCTGTCACAGTTGGGTATACTTGATTTGGGCTACAATTTGTTCCATGATATAACTCATGTGTATCACTAACTGTACCAAAATCTCACATGTATCACTAACTGTACCTAAATCTCACATGTATCACTAACTATACCTAAATCTCACATGTATCACTAACTGTACCTAAATCTCACGTGTATCACTATAACTATACCTAAATCTCACATGTATCACTAACTATACCTAAATCTCACATGTATCACTAACTGTACCTAAATCTCACATGTATCACTAACTGTACCTAAATCTCACGTGTATCACTAACTGTACCTAAATCTCACGTGTATCACTAACTGTACCTAAATCTCACATGTATCACTAACTGTACCTAAATCTCACATGTATCACTATCTATACCTAAATCTCACATGTATCACTAACTGTACCTAAATCTCACGTGTATCACTAACTGTACCTAAATCTCACGTGTATCACTAACTATACCTAAATCTCATATGTATCACTAACTGTACCTAAATCTCACATGTATCACTAACTGTACCTAAATCTCACGTGTATCACTAACTGTACCTAAATCTCACGTGTATCACTAACTGTACCTAAATCTCACGTGTATCACTAACTGTACCTAAATCTCACATGTATCACTAACTGTACCTAAATCTCACATGTATCACTATCTATACCTAAATCTCACATGTATCACTAACTGTACCTAAATCTCACGTGTATCACTAACTGTACCTAAATCTCACATGTATCACTAACTGTACCTAAATCTCACATGTATCACTAACTATACCTAAATCTCACATGTATCACTAACTGTACCTAAATCTCACATGTATCACTATCTATACCTAAATCTCACATGTATCACTAACTGTACCTAAATCTCACGTGTATCACTAACTATACCTAAATCTCACGTGTATCACTAACTATACCTAAATCTCACGTGTATCACTAACTGTACCTAAATCTCATGTGTATCACTAACTGTACCTAAATCTCACATGTATCACTAACTGTACCTAAATCTCACATGTATCACTAACAGTACCTAAATCTCACATGTATCACTAACTATACCTAAATCTCACGTGTATCACTAACTATACCTAAATCTCACGTGTATCACTAACTGTACCTAAATCTCATGTGTATCACTAACTGTACCTAAATCTCACACGTATCACTAACTGTACCTAAATCTCACATGTATCACTAACTGTACCTAAATCTCACATGTATCACTAACTGTACCTAAATCTCACGTGTATCACTAACTATACCTAAATCTCAGGTGTATCACTAACTGTACCTAAATCTCACGTGTATCACTAACTGTACCTAAATCTCACATGTATCACTAACTATACCTAAATCTCACATGTATCACTAACTGTACCTAAATCTCACATGTATCACTAACTATACCTAAATCTCACGTGTATCACTAACTGTACCTAAATCTCACATGTATCACTAACTATACCTAAATCTCACATGTATCACTAACTATACCTAAATCTCACATGTATCACTAACTATACCTAAATCTCACGTGTATCACTAACTGCACCTAAATCTCATGTGTATCACTAACTGTACCTAAATCTCACATGTATCACTAACTGTACCTAAATCTCACGTGTATCACTAACTATACCTAAATCTCACATGTATCACTAACTATACCTAAATCTCACGTGTATCACTAACTGTACCTAAATCTCACATGTATCACTAACTGTACCTAAATCTCACATGTATCACTAACTGTACCTAAATCTCACATGTATCACTAACTATACCTAAATCTCACATGTATCACTAACTGTACCTAAATCTCACGTGTATCACTAACTGTACCTAAATCTCACATGTATCACTAACTGTACCTAAATCTCACGTGTATCACTAACTGTACCTAAATCTCACGTGTATCACTAACTGTACCTAAATCTCACATGTATCACTAACTGTACCTAAATCTCACATGTATCACTATCTATACCTAAATCTCACATGTATCACTAACTGTACCTAAATCTCACGTGTATCACTAACTGTACCTAAATCTCACATGTATCACTAACTGTACCTAAATCTCACATGTATCACTAACTATACCTAAATCTCACATGTATCACTAACTGTACCTAAATCTCACATGTATCACTATCTATACCTAAATCTCACATGTATCACTAACTGTACCTAAATCTCACGTGTATCACTAACTATACCTAAATCTCACGTGTATCACTAACTATACCTAAATCTCACGTGTATCACTAACTGTACCTAAATCTCATGTGTATCACTAACTGTACCTAAATCTCACATGTATCACTAACTGTACCTAAATCTCACATGTATCACTAACTGTACCTAAATCTCACGTGTATCACTAACTGTACCTAAATCTCACATGTATCACTAACTATACCTAAATCTCACATGTATCACTAACTGTACCTAAATCTCACGTGTATCACTAACTATACCTAAATCTCACATGTATCACTAACTATACCTAAATCTCACATGTATCACTAACTGTACCTAAATCTCACATGTATCACTAACTGTACCTAAATCTCACATGTATCACTAACAGTACCTAAATCTCACATGTATCACTATCTATACCTAAATCTCACATGTATCACTAACTGTACCTAAATCTCACGTGTATCACTAACTGTACCTAAATCTCATGTGTATCACTAACTGTACCTAAATCTCACATGTATCACTAACTGTACCTAAATCTCACATGTATCACTAACTGTACCTAAATCTCACATGTATCACTAACTGTACCTAAATCTCACGTGTATCACTAACTATACCTAAATCTCACGTGTATCACTAACTGTACCTAAATCTCACGTGTATCACTAACTGTACCTAAATCTCACATGTATCACTAACTATACCTAAATCTCACGTGTATCACTAACTGTACCTAAATCTCACATGTATCACTAACTATACCTAAATCTCACATGTATCACTAACTATACCTAAATCTCACATGTATCACTAACTATACCTAAATCTCACGTGTATCACTAACTGCACCTAAATCTCATGTGTATCACTAACTGTACCTAAATCTCACATGTATCACTAACTGTACCTAAATCTCACGTGTATCACTAACTATACCTAAATCTCACATGTATCACTAACTATACCTAAATCTCACGTGTATCACTAACTGTACCTAAATCTCACATGTATCACTAACTGTACCTAAATCTCACATGTATCACTAACTATACCTAAATCTCACATGTATCACTAACTGTACCTAAATCTCACGTGTATCACTAACTGTACCTAAATCTCACATGTATCACTAACTGTACCTAAATCTCACGTGTATCACTAACTGTACCTAAATCTCACACGTATCACTAACTATACCTAAATCTCACGTGTATCACTAACTGTACCTAAATCTCACATGTATCACTAACTGTACCTAAATCTCACATGTATCACTAACTGTACCTAAATCTCATGTGTATCACTAACAGTACCTAAATCTCACGTGTATCACTAACTGTACCTAAATCTCACGTGTATCACTAACTATACCTAAATCTCACATGTATCACTAACTGTACCTAAATCTCACGTGTATCACTAACTATACCTAAATCTCACGTGTATCACTAACTGTACCTAAATCTCATGTGTACCACTAACTGTACATAAATCTCACTTCAGCTACTGTGTTACACACACTTTAACCAGTATTTATTTCCATTGTTTAGGGAACCCAATAAAGTTATGTCTACTAACCCTGTATCACCCATTCCCTCTAAAATAAACTTACAAAACTTGGTTAGCCTAGCTTAGAAGAGGTTACCTGTATTGGCATGTCGGGTGAGGAATTATAGGAAGTTTACAAAAGTAGGAGTTTCAAAAATGTTGAAACAATTGTCTCTGACTGAGTCGTATTATCTCACTAACACACCCATGGTTTGGGCAAGGTACCAATAATACCTCATTCAAAAGAAAAGTATTAAAAACTAAATGCAGGAGTTGTTGATTGACTATGACACTGTTGATAGATGACATAAATTTGCTAATTATCAGCTAATATGTAATAAGCATGGCACCTTATGGAAGACTTAACATACAGATATGCGGAAGTCACAGGCTGTACCAGACTGGCGTTAAATCTTTGAGATTAGTCTGTTTTCAATACACATGCACGCAA
The DNA here is from genome assembly GCF_964340395.1 of Glandiceps talaboti. Classification (NCBI taxonomy): domain Eukaryota; kingdom Metazoa; phylum Hemichordata; class Enteropneusta; family Spengelidae; genus Glandiceps; species Glandiceps talaboti. Next base: position 26,544,195 of record NC_135555.1, on the reverse strand, counting down.
TGAATAGTAGTTCACAGGAAGATAGCCTGGCTTTGACATTTGTAGACTATACGTACATGTAATTTGCTAAATTGATAAATTCCAACGTTTTCATTTCCTGTTTAATTATGCTTAGTACTTAAATAAGTAGTCTATCAACCATGACAAAAGGAATGCAGATGTCCCATTTTCATTATATTTGATTCACAATATCTATAACATTAATAATTTATTCTTGTTAAAGGTAACCAGGTCTGGTTTGGAAGGTTTGTTTTGACGACAAAGACAAAAGAGGAATTAATTTTGAATAATTTAGGAAAAAAAGTTGAAGCCATAGCACTCACAATTATGTTGACAATTGAGTGTCACTCTGTGTGACATGGCAAATCCTGTCAATTATCTTCAAGTTGAAATTATTTCCTTCTTCAGCTCACAATCTCACAAGCATAGATTGATTGAGATTTTCCTTCCTATCACTGTGTCTGCTGCAATTTCTAGGCTCAATGTTCAAACACAGAAATAGTAGCTATGACAACAATATAACCAAGGTGTTTACACCAGATGCATGTCTAAATGTATTTTCTTTGTTCCTATTTATATATTATGTTACTGAGGTACATACAATGGCATAGTGAAATTCAAATCATTGCAAATTCTATAGACTCTAATTAATACTGCCATTCTCATTCCTCCTCTTTATCATTATAATGTATGATAATTTATCACTATTTAAAGGGGCATAAGTTGAGTTTATATGTGTTTAGAAGTAGTATTTGCTGCATATTTAAAAGGTACTCACAGTATTGTACTTACTGAAGTATATGTTAACCATCACTTATAATTGACTGAACTCAAACCTGGTATTAAGATATAATCCATAAATGATCCAATTCCAAAATTTGTACATGTATATCTCTGTATATCAAAAAATGTTCAGAAAATCCATACTATGCAATCAGCTGTTCTAACCATGCCAGAAGACAATTGTGACGTTACAGAAGACATTAAACTCAGCTTTATACCACTGGAAATGTATGAAAATATATGCCAAGTCTCCTTGTCTCGTTTCATTTTCATTACCCATCAAAACTTATCAACAAGGTATAGATTACTACCTGAATGAGAAGGACTACAAATGATCAATTGTCAGAGAGTAGAGAATTCCCCAGTTCACAGAAGACCGGCCCTCATGCTATCCCTTGGCTCAGGAACTCTGCAATAGCTATACTGTTGTATATCGTGCAATTATTAACTTAAGGTATTGTCCCTTGGCTCAGGAACTCTCTGCAATAGCTATACTGTTGTATATCATGGAATTATTAACTTAAGATATTGTCCCTTGGCTCAGGAACTCTGCAATAGCTATACTGTTGTATATCATGGAATTATTAACTTAAGATATTGTCCCTTGGCTCAGGAACTCTCTGCAATAGCTATACTGTTGTATATCGTGGAATTATTAACTTAAGATATTGTCCCTTGGCTCAGGAACTCTCTGCAATAGCTATACTGTTGTATATCGTGGAATTATTAACTTAAGATATTGTCCCTTGGCTCAGGAACTTTCTGCAATAGCTATAATACTGTTGCTCAGGAACTCTGTACTAATAGCTATACTGTTGTATATCGTGCTAATATTATAATAGTATATTGTTATCCGAGTAAACACTGAAACTTTCAAAAGTGTCTAAAAAGATAATATATAGTGCTCTAAAGATTTATAAAAAGTTACCACTGGTTTGTAAAAACCTGGGTAGTTTCCTCACCCCAGGGGGTGGAAGAATTTACATATGTCTGTTGCCAACTGTTTGACTACATTCTTACTTGCCACATCCTTCTTTCTTAGTTGTGACCTCTTTATAGGACAATATCTTAAGTTAATAACTGCACGATATACAACAGTATAGCTATTGCAGAGAGTTCCTGAGCCAAGGGACAATACCTTAGAGTTAATAACTGCACGATATACAACAGTATAGCTATTGCAGAGAGTTCCTGAGCCAAGGGAGTACAATACCTTAAAGTGTACATGCAAAGGTTGATAATTTTTTTCATAATTATGTTTATTTTGCCATAAAAATAAATGAAATTGAATTCATACCTCTAAATATTATGCACACTGGCAAGAAAGTCGCAAACATACTTGCCCCTTTAATCCCCTCAGCTTCGACTAACTTCGGCACGTCAGCCAGCACACGAAAGGTGTCAAGGTCCCACATGTTACAAAAGCCTTCTAAGCCTTTGTGTAATGTTTACTTATGAATTACTAATTACGCTCGCCATATAGTATTATCTGTAACTGTACATATTGTTGTGTACCAGTTTAGTCTTCCAGCAACAATGGTTCCTCGGTGTTTTGTCTGTGGGTGTAGCAGCACCCGCAGTGAAACGATCACCCTACACACATTTCCGAGTGATATAACTGTAGGTAATGGGTACGGTGAAGGCAGTAAATGTTACTGGTGCATGTAGCCATGATCAAATCGAAAAAAAGGAAAACATATAAAATAATTTGAAATGATGTTTTCATGAATAAAGAAAGCAGGTTAGCTTCATAAAATATTTTCAGTACGACAGCAATTTTTAGGAAACAATGCGTAGTCCGATTGTATGTTTTGATTTCCATGTTGCTGAGAGTCGATCGTTTTCATTTCGATACATCACAGTCATGTACATACAGTCACAATCATATCAAGGTAAAAAGACGCAACGCTCATTATAATGTTGCTATTTTTGTTTCCATTGTTTTGTCTACCTGAACAATTACTGTCATGCCCAAACACATGTCCAAAGTGGATGGACATAGCAAAGTACAGTCAACACTTCACGCTCCCAGGTCAAATGTTCAATGTCACACATACACCTACATGTAGTGTTCAATGTCACACATACAACTAGTGTTCAATGTCACACATACAACTAGTGTTCAATGTCACACATACGTAGTGTTCAATGTCACACATACACCTAGTGTTCAATATGTCACACATACAACTAGTGTTCAATGTCACACATACACCTAGTGTTCAATGTCACACACACGTACAACTAGTATTCAATGTCACACATACACCTAGTGTTCAATGTCACACATACACCTAGTGTTCAATGTCACACACACAACTAGTATTCAATGTCACACATACACCTATAAGTGTTCAATGTCACACACACCTAGTGTTCATTGTCACACACAACTAGTGTTCAATAATAATAATAATAATAATAATAATAATAATGTTGGTTCTTATATAGCGCTTTCCCACTCTGTGCTCAAAGCGCTTTACAATTAAGCTGCACAACTCAGATATTGATTTTGTTCACTTCTGACAATGTCACTATAGATTTTGTAACAGCTGTATTGTGAATTTGTAGTGTCAACTAGGAACAGACTGCATGTTCACATCTACCTGCCTTATTTTGCTTACTTTTGTTTCACATGAAGAATAGGTTTATTATCCAATATCATGTTCATTCACTGTTACAGTATCACTGTGAGTGCTGTTTCTTCACAGTGACACAAGTCAGAAGACAAGTGGCAAATTGCAGAAACGGCATGAACAGTGATACGGTGAATGAACATGATATCGGGTAATGACCGATTTATGCATTTATGATATGCTTGATGTTCATCAGGATTTCCATACAAAAAAATACAAAGCTGCATCCGGAATCTTGCATCACACAGCTGCAATGTCAATGCCAGGTGACCTTCACACAGAGTACATTTGATATTAAGATATTCACAAATCAATTTATTTCTGTAATAAACTGAACACAGCTATGGTTCATTATATGTTTAGCAGTTGTGTGCTAGTTATTGCAGAACATATCAAAAGTACTGGATTGGGTGTTATAAAATAATTGTAAACTAAGTACTGGTTTCATTTGGATTGGGTGTTATATATAAATTATTGTAAACTATAATTCTTTAAGCATGCATAGGCTAAAGCTTCATTTTGTATATAATTTGACTTGAGTTGAATGTGCTTTAAATTGGCAGTAGACATTTCCAACACAATGTTTCTATTAGAGGACATATTAAGATAATGGAACTCAACTAGTAGAGTTATAGTGGGTAAAATGTTGTCCTGTTGTCAACGTATTCTTGTAACTAAGCATTATTTATTGAGACTTACTGACTACCAGACAATCAACAGGTGGTCACATAATTGTTTTCAAAAAATTAACTGAAAATTCACAATAATTGCTACGGATAAGTAATTGAATCAGCAAGTCTCCTTGTGATTTGATTCAGGTACTGAATCCACTGTGCACAGTGGTAAATTTAACCATCAACAGTTGGATATATATAACTTACATATCATTAATGTCTAGCAGGCAAATTAGGCCATACATTTTGATTATGATGCCAGTTTATCAGACAATTCAGTGTCTGCTAGCTAGCTAGAGTCAATTTACAATCATGTTTATATATGTCCTATACAAATCTGTCATGGGGGTGCCAGGAAATTGACTGCCTACTAACTAAAGGTATAATGACTGCATGTACCTTTATATCATTGTTGTCATTAAGGTATAATGACTACATGTACCTTTATATCATTGTTGTCATTAAGGTATAATGACTGCATGTACCTTTATATCATTGTTGTCATTCAAGTATAATGACTACATGTACCTTTATATCATTGTTGTCATTCAAGTATAATGACTACATGTACCTTTATATCATTGTTGTCATTCAAGTATAATGACTACATGTACCTTTATATCATTGTTGTCATTCAAGTATAATGACTACATGTACCTTTATATCATTGTTGTCATTCAAGTATAATGACTGCATGTACCTTTATATCATTGTTGTCATTAAGGTATAATGACTACATGTACCTTTATATCATTGTTGTCATTCAAGTATACATTTTGCCTTATTTTCAATTCCATCAGTGTTTCATCTCTCATTGTCTTCATTTTTCTTCTTGATTCTGGACATTTTTATGTTAGATTTCTACTTTACAACTTTCAATCAGTAAGAAACCAAATAAGAACATTCACCCAAAGTTGCCATTAAAGTCTGTGAGTTATTGCTATCAATTGAAATTAAGAACCCAATAATAGGAAATGATTATATTTTACAATCTGACTGACTGAATTAATAATGATTTGTATGAGATGAGATCCATGTACTGTTAACAAATATTTCTCTATTATCAAGTTACTAAAGTGAGATGAATGAAATCTTATGTTAAGTGAGCCTGAAGGTCAAGTTTAGGTCAAAGAGGTCCCTATGCATAAAGGGCATTATAGCTAATATATTCATATGTGGAAAATTCAAACTGCTGTAAGGAGCATTGACTAATACGTTCATTTCTTCATCCCATTTTGCACTGAAAGTTTTATATGACTCTCTCATATTTCATATATGCTGAGTCTAAATGCAGTGATATGATTACAACTGCACAATGGGAAATGCTGCTGACGCACAAAGATACCACAACCTCTTCACCAGTACAGGCAAAGATATCTATTCAAAATTGCATGACAAGTGAGAAAAAGAAGTTATACCTGGCGACCAGTGGCCAACCCAAGCAGCCCTGCACTCACACGAATACTACCTGGGTGTGTTATATCTCAGTTAACAGTAAGCAATGGCAGACAGTAGTAATTCTGACTTGGAGTGTTATATCTCAGTTAACAGTAAGCAATGGCAGACAGTAGTAATTCTGACTTGGAGTGTTATATCTCAGTTAACAGTAAGCAATGGCAGACAGTAGTAATTCTGACTTGGAGTGTTATATCTCACTTAACAGTAAGTAATGGCAGACAGTAGTAATTCTGACTTGGAGTGTTATATCTCAGTTAACAATAAGCAATGGCAGACAGTAGTAATTCTGACTTGGAGTGTTATATCTCACTTAACAGTAAGTAATGGCAGACAGTAGTAATTCTGACTTGGAGTGTTATATCTCAGTTAACAGTAAGCAATGGCAGACAGTAGTAATTCTGACTTGGAGTGTTACATCTCAGTTAACAGTAAGTAATGGCAGACAGTAGTAATTCTGACTTGGAGTGTTACATCTCAGTTAACAGTAAGTAATGGCAGACAGTAGTAATTCTGACTTGGAGTGTTACATCTCAGTTAACAGTAAGTAATGGCAGACAGTAGTAATTCTGACTTGGAGTGTTATATCTCAGTTAACAATAAGCAATGGCAGACAGTAGTAATTCTGACTTGGAGTGGTACATCTCACTTAACAGTAAGTAATGGCAGACAGTAGTAATTCTGACTTGGAGTGTTATATCTCAGTTAACAGTAAGCAATGGCAGACAGTAGTAATTCTGACTTGGAGTGTTACATCTCAGTTAACAGTAAGTAATGGCAGACAGTAGTAATTCTGACTTGGAGTGTTACATCTCAGTTAACAGTAAGCAATGGCAGACAGTAGTAATTCTGACTTGGAGTGTTACATCTCAGTTAACAGTAAGCAATGGCAGACAGTAGTAATTCTGACTTGGAGTGTTATATCTCAGTTAACAATAAGCAATGGCAGACAGTAGTAATTCTGACTTGGAGTGTTATATCTCAGTTAACAGTAAGTAATGGCAGACAGTAGTAATTCTGACTTGGAGTGTTATATCTCAGTTAACAATAAGCAATGGCAGACAGTAGTAATTCTGACTTGGAGTGTTATATCTCAGTTAACAGTAAGCAATGGCAGACAGTAGTAATTCTGACTTGGAGTGTTACATCTCAGTTAACAGTAAGCAATGGCAGACAGTAGTAATTCTGACTTGGAGTGTTATATCTCAGTTAACAATAAGCAATGGCAGACAGTAGTAATTCTGACTTGGAGTGTTATATCTCAGTTAACAGTAAGCAATGGCAGACAGTAGTAATTCTAACTTGGAGTGTTACATCTCAGTTAACAGTAAGTAATGGCAGACAGTAGTAATTCTGATTTGGAGTGTTATATCTCAGTTAACAGTAAGTAATGGCAGACAGTAGTAATTCTGACTTTAAGTGTTATGTCCAATGGCAGACAGTAGTAATTCTGCTTGACAGAATTTATCTGAGAGGGGTGAATCTTCTTTCAATGATGACTTTACATGTTTGATAGTCTGATTTGGTGTTTTATATAGGTATAGTGTCTTACAATAGCAGTAATAGTGAAAATGTTAAGTGATTTTGGAGAGTATATTGGATTCAAGTTGATAATCAAATTCTATTGCCGATTCGGATCTCAAGAAAACTAGTTCTACTGCTGTTACAAGTTGATATCAAAATTCCTCTAATGATAACTCAAAAAAATAATTATTCGAACCAGGCATAATGTTCCAATTGCCATTATACTTGTTCAATTGCGTATTAGATTATTATAAATTTCCGACTGTAGTAAATCTACAGATAATGACGCTTGTCTGAATTAATGACCAAGATAGCAAGTAATGAACTATTAGGCATTTATGTGGTCTTTGCTACAGAGTCAATGAAAAGCTTTCTGTGTAACTTATGAGATTTTAATCCACAAAGATCTGAGGAGACGAGTATAAAATCAAATGTAGATACTCAGAGCATTAACATCTCATGATTTCCACATCACTGAATGCATTTCTTAGACATGTTCAATTTTCTGCTAGCCCAGTAGATTGCAGGTAATCATGACTGGTATTTTTTCATAATTTTATCAAAATATTTATAATAAGAATATGGTTATTTAGAAAGTGCATAGGGACATTTTTTTATTTTAACTAACATCATGCTATCAACAATTCTACTTCCACATACATTACACATTAAACTTACACAAGAATCACTAAATGTGGTACACTGGTAAGCAAAATCAAGTTGTTATAAGTGTCAACACATTTGACCAGAGGTTTGAAAGGTCAATCACTTTATTATAAGTCACTGTTGCTATCTTTGAAGTAGACACTCTCAATTCTGCTGTTGCTATAGAATATACATCCTGTTATCACTACACAATAGACTATAACTAATAAGTTATGACAGATAAGGTAATATGACATATATATCCTGTTATCACTACACAATAGACTATAACTAATAAGTTATGACAGATAAGTTAATATGACATATATATCCTGTTATCACTACACAATAGACTATAACTAATAAGTTATAACAGATAGGTTAATATGACATATATATCCTGTTATCACTACACAATAGACTATAACTAATAAGTTATGACAGATAAGTTAATATGACATATATATCCTGTTATCACTACACAATAGACTATAACTAATAAGTTATAACAGATAAGTTAATATGACATATATATCCTGTTATCACTACACAATAGACTATAACTAATAAGTTATGACAGATAAGTTAATATGACATATATATCCTGTTATCACTACACAATAGACTATAACTAATAAGTTATAACAGATAAGTTAATATGACATATATATCCTGTTATCACTACACAATAGACTATAACTAATAAGTTATAACAGATAAGTTAATATGACATATATATCCTGTTATCACTACACAATAGACTATAACTAATAAGTTATAACAGATAAGTTAATATGACATATATATCCTGTTATCACTACACAATAGACTATAACTAATAAGTTATGACAGATAAGTTAATATGACATATATATCCTGTTATCACTACACAATAGACTATAACTAATAAGTTATAACAGATAAGTTAATATGACATATATATCCTGTTATCACTACACAATAGACTATAACTAATAAGTTATAACAGATAAGTTAATATGACATATATATCCTGTTATCACTACACAATAGACTATAACTAATAAGTTATAACAGATAAGTTAATATGACATATATATCCTGTTATCACTACACAATAGACTATAACTAATAAGTTATGACAGATAAGTTAATATGACATATATATCCTGTTATCACTACACAATAGACTATAACTAATAAGTTATAACAGATAAGTTAATATGACATATATATCCTGTTATCACTACACAATAGACTATAACTAATAAGTTATGACAGATAAGTTAATATGACATATATATCCTGTTATCACTACACAATAGACTATAACTAATAAGTTATAACAGATAAGTTAATATGACATATATATCCTGTTATCACTACACAATAGACTATAACTAATAAGTTATAACAGATAAGTTAATATGACATATATATCCTGTTATCACTACACAATAGACTATAACTAATAAGTTATAACAGATAAGTTAATATGACATATATATCCTGTTATCACTACACAATAGACTATAACTAATAAGTTATAACAGATAAGTTAATATGACATATATATCCTGTTATCACTACACAATAGACTATAACTAATAAGTTATAACAGATAAGTTAATATGACATATATATCCTGTTATCACTACACAATAGACTATAACTAATAAGTTATAACAGATAAGTTAATATGACATATATATCCTGTTATCACTACACAATAGACTATAACTAATAAGTTATGACAGATAAGGTAATATGACATATATATCCTGTTATCACTACACAATAGACTATAACTAATAAGTTATGACAGATAAGTTAATATGACATATATATCCTGTTATCACTACACAATAGACTATAACTAATAAGTTATAACAGATAAGTTAATATGACATATATATCCTGTTATCACTACACAATAGACTATAACTAATAAGTTATAACAGATAAGTTAATATGACATATATATCCTGTTATCACTACACAATAGACTATAACTAATAAGTTATGACAGATAAGTTAATATGACATATATATCCTGTTATCACTACACAATAGACTATAACTAATAAGTTATGACAGATAAGTTAATATGACATATATATCCTGTTATCACTACACAATAGACTATAACTAATAAGTTATGACAGATAAGTTAATATGACATATATATCCTGTTATCACTACACAATAGACTATAACTAATAAGTTATAACAGATAAGTTAATATGACATATATATCCTGTTATCACTACACAATAGACTATAACTAATAAGTTATGACAGATAAGTTAATATGACATATATATCCTGTTATCACTACACAATAGACTATAACTAATAAGTTATGACAGATAAGTTAATATGACATATATATCCTGTTATCACTACACAATAGACTATAACTAATAAGTTATAACAGATAAGTTAATATGACATATATATCCTGTTATCACTACACAATAGACTATAACTAATAAGTTATAACAGATAAGGTAATATGACATATATATCCTGTTATCACTACACAATAGACTATAACTAATAAGTTATAACAGATAAGTTAATATGACATATATATCCTGTTATCACTACACAATAGACTATAACTAATAAGTTATAACAGATAAGTTAATATGACATATATATCCTGTTATCACTACACAATAGACTATAACTAATAAGTTATGACAGATAAGTTAATATGACATATATATCCTGTTATCACTACACAATAGACTATAACTAATAAGTTATAACAGATAAGTTAATATGACATATATATCCTGTTATCACTACACAATAGACTATAACTAATAAGTTATAACAGATAAGTTAATATGACATATATATCCTGTTATCACTACACAATAGACTATAACTAATAAGTTATAACAGATAAGTTAATATGACATATATATCCTGTTATCACTACACAATAGACTATAACTAATAAGTTATGACAGATAAGTTAATATGACATATATATCCTGTTATCACTACACAATAGACTATAACTAATAAGTTATAACAGATAAGTTAATATGACATATATATCCTGTTATCACTACACAATAGACTATAACTAATAAGTTATAACAGATAAGTTAATATGACATATATATCCTGTTATCACTACACAATAGACTATAACTAATAAGTTATGACAGATAAGTTAATATGACATATATATCCTGTTATCACTACACAATAGACTATAACTAATAAGTTATAACAGATAAGTTAATATGACATATATATCCTGTTATCACTACACAATAGACTATAACTAATAAGTTATAACAGATAAGTTAATATGACATATATATCCTGTTATCACTACACAATAGACTATAACTAATAAGTTATGACAGATAAGTTAATATGACATATATATCCTGTTATCACTACACAATAGACTATAACTAATAAGTTATAACAGATAAGTTAATATAACATATATATCCTGTTATCACTACACAATAGACTATAACTAATAAGTTATAACAGATAAGTTAATATGACATATATATCCTGTTATCACTACACAATAGACTATAACTAATAAGTTATAACAGATAAGTTAATATGACATATATATCCTGTTATCACTACACAATAGACTATAACTAATAAGCTATAAATGAAGGGTTAGCCACATAAAGTATCTTGTTATATACAATTCTCAAGAAGGAGCATCATGATAGCAAAGACAAGCTGTTGCTATGGCTGTTACTATAGTTACTGCTACGTGATGCATGTCTGAATGAATGAATGGAACAACCTTGTTATTCAAAAAGAAATGTTTTGTTATAATGATCTCATTCTACAGATTAAACTCTGCTAGAGGCAAGAATTTTTTTCTTTTCACTTTCAAAACCTTAACAATATGTGAAGTACGTAATCATGAAAAAATTTACTTTTCATGACTACTCAATGCAGTTTTCCAACATTTTCATATGAAGTCCATAATAGTGTTTTAAAACAGTCTCATATGGAGTCACAATCTGATTAAAATCCGATGTGGTGAAAGCGGCTAGATGTCCTTATTTACCTCTATTCATCGTGTTGTGACATTTATTTTGTTCGGAGTGATCGCCGCCTTCCAACATCTGAACTGGTGTAATCTACAATCCCGTTTGAATCTCGCGCTTTTGAATAGCCAAATAAAACTTGACAGGATGTTTTGCAAACAGCAGGACACCACTTCCCATTAAAGGCCATTCCAACGATTAGATCAGATGAAGTAACCATTTTCACTGGGTAGCAACATTGCAATTCAAATTGTAAAACATTTAACTGTCTCTGCAAAACATAGTTTGAACGAGAAATTGTATTTACCAGTTCTCATGCTTTTTAGCCTTCAAGTTGTTTCTGTCGAGTCTATATATTCACACGTTTCTGTAATTTATACAAGTTGATTTTGACTGTGACATCGCACCACGCCTTTGACATGCATGTTTCAACTATCATCTACAAACATCTACAAATTCGTTTGGAATTACTAAACTATTGCTGAATAGTTATTTCAGAGGACTGAACTTTTGATTTTCACGTTAATAGAAGGATTGAATCAACATCAGTTGAACGAGCAACTTGTTGCTACTGCCGAAATAAATGTTCGCAATACCACGCTATCTACGACAATTTAGTCCAAGTTTAGAGGTCACTTCACGTCATTCCGAACTCCGACATTAATTATGGAGCCTTCAAGACCTAAGAAATATTCAGAGGTACCCCAATCCCTCAAATTCAGCAAAAGTAGAAACAAATATATGCAAAAAAGCACAGAAACAGAATAAAAAACGATCAAAATAACAACAACCGCTACAATTAAATATGCAGCTCCCCTATCTAAAATGGCTGACTTCTATCAACTACAACACAATGATTATATTATTTATGTTGCTGATGAGTTTTTTTAGGTATTACATGTAACCCATATGGACAATATTTTTCCTGCTCAAATAAGAACTGTTTCAACCTATTCCACTTCGATATAAACAGAGTCCAGGGATAAAATACATGTGTACTACTTCCTATATAGTACTGGCTACTATAGGTAATTCGTAACATGAACCGTGAAATAATCCTGGGAATATTTAATTTGATAAGAATAAAAATGAGATTAAGAAATGTATCTTTATTTGGCCAAAGACTAGCGCTTCAGTCAAGGGAATAAACATGTCCTGAATTACTAGTACCCACCTACTACTATAAACTCTTGGGGCATTTGGGCCTGTCATTGACACATGGCATACATCAGGATTATGTAGTCTTGTTGACATACGTATCCATACTGCAACCACTTTCAATTCTCTGTTCCTGAGTAAATCCAATGCAAAAAAGACAGTGAAAAACTACAGAGGAATCAAAGCAGAGATTTCTTTAGAACCAAAAGCTGTTCAGCCGAAATCGTTCAATCAAAGTTCTACTCTTTCAGTTTTACAATGTGTCTGTTACTTTAAAGAATAAAGTCTTAAAACTAACCTGAATCATTAGGTTGAAGAGCTCAGTTTGTAACCCAGTCTACTTTTAGTTGTCTTAATTCTGTGATTCTGTCACTTAATCAAACAAAGCTCTTAAAAGTTGTGTAAAACGATTGTGATTCACTTCATCCCAATTTCAACTTGTCCCATTTCAACTTGACCCAATTTCAATTTGCCCCATTTTCAACTCGCCCCATTTTTAACTCATCCCATTTTCAACTCGCTCCAACAACACTAGTAAATGTTTATAAATCTAAATAATACATGGACTCAAAGTACAGGAACCGAAACAATTACATGATTTTACCTACCTGACGCAGTTGAAGTGTAGCAAATGTAGCATTTCGTAGCAGAATGTGGTGTGGGTTTTGGCTATCAGTAAGTGTTTGCGAGATCTAGAACTTACACTAGCACAACAACTTTCCTCAGTCATGGAATATCACTTTTCACATTAGGACTTAATGTTTACAACCCAAATAAGAAATAACAACTCATTGAAAATGACATAATCCCCGTTATGATTGGGTTTTAAGGAACTGGCAGTTTATGTTATCATTTTCAAACCTGGTTAATGTTGTTTGGCCTCATATGGTTGTTTTTGATATCACTACTCTGTTCAAGCATGTCTGAGTTATGGCTTTGGACATGAAAACTGCGCCAATAAAATGGCTGCCAGGCAGCCATATTGGATCGTATCACGACAACAATGAATATGCACATGTATGTCATATGCATAGAACACTGTCCTAATGCCAACTTTGAATGAGATCTGTTCAAGCATGTCTGATTTATGGCTTTGGACAGGGAAAATTTGCAAACAAAATGGCTGCTAGGCTGCCATATTGGATCGTATCATAAAACAAATTGATGTGCATATGTATGCCATAATATGTTGTCCCTGTACCAAGTTTGAAAAAAATTGGTCCAGGCATCTCCAAGAAACAGCTCAGGACGGACGGATGGACGGATGGACGGAACCCAATCCATAAGTCCCCGCCAGACGAACTAATAATGATAATAACCAGGGGGAATATTTAGTGACTGACACACTTACGAGTTCCACGCGTACGGGTTTTGGAGACGTGTCTCCTCTCCCTAGTTAATGAAACTAAGTACTGTAGTATGTGTTTACAGCGCAAGTGGTACTTCATTAGTGGAATACGAGATACCACACACCCTCCAAACTGAGTACTAATAGTACTAGTTTCGATTTCATATATGCCAGGTAAATTATATTGTAAAGAGTTGGGCGAGTTGAAATTGGACGAGTTGAGTGGGCCGAGTTGAAATGGGACGAGTTGAAATTGGGACAAGTTGATCCGTCACCGTGTAAAACAACTAAAAGACACAATATCCTCACAATTTTCTAAGAAACTTGATGGTACATCTTTTGGGAATGAATTTATTAAACAAATGTAATAATTGTACCTAATACATGATGTATCTTTCATCTACCGGTATAGTATCAGCTTTTGTTCACCTATAAAGCTCATGTACAAGTTCAAGTATCAAACAGATGTTCCCTCCCACTGTCCATGACGTTTTTCCACTAAATCCAAGACCTAAGGTGTTAGAAATATTCACTTTCTCTAAACTTGAAGACCCCAAGGGATGATCACACAATGTCATACAAGCTCAATAAGCAAACTTTGTTCATTTTAGGGGAGGGGGTCTGGCATCAATACGATTGCTGAATTTCATTTTCGCACTTAAACCAAGTTTCAAAAACTTTCAAATCTTCAGTGATAAAAGCTTCAAAATCTGTAATTACTACTGTAATGTTAAATTAAAATTTACGTCTAATGTGAGATACAGTGCTGGGTTTATGTTAGTATTCTATTGTGAGATACAGTGCTGGGTTTATGTTAGTATTCTAATGTGAGATACAGTCCTGGGTTTATGTTAGTATTCTAATGTGAGATACAGTGCTGGGTTTATGTTTAATGTGAGATACAGTGCTGGGTTTATGTTAGTATTCTATTGTGAGATACAGTGCTGGGTTTATGTTAGTATTCTAATGTGAGATACAGTCCTGGGTTTATGTTAGTATTCTAATGTGAGATACAGTGCTGGGTTTATGTTTAATGTGAGATACAGTGCTGGGTTTATGTTAGTATTCTATTGTGAGATACAGTGCTGGGTTTATGTTAGTATTCTATTGTGAGATACAGTGCTGGGTTTATGTTAGTATTCTATTGTGAGATACAGTGCTGGGTTTATGTTAGTATTCTATTGTGAGATACAGTGCTGGGTTTATGTTAGTATTCTATTGTGAGATACAGTGCTGGGTTTATGTTAGTATTCTAATGTGAGATACAGTCCTGGGTTTATGTTAGTATTCTAATGTGAGATACAGTGCTGGGTTTATGTTAGTATTCTATTGTGAGATACAGTCCTGGGTTTATGTTAGTATTCTAATGTGAGATACAGTGCTGGGTTTATGTTAGTATTCTAATGTGAGATACAGTGCTGGGTTTATGTTAGTATTCTATTGTGAGATACAGTGCTGGGTTTATGTTAGTATTCTAATGTGAGATACAGTCCTGGGTTTATGTTAGTATTCTAATGTGAGATACAGTGCTGGGTTTATGTTAGTATTCTAATGTGAGATACAGTCCTGGGTTTATGTTAGTATTCTAATGTATGATACAGTGCTGGGTTTATGTTAGTATTCTAATGTGAGATACAGTGATGGGTCTATGTTAGTATTCTATTGTGAGATACAGTGCTGGGTTTATGTTTAATGTGAGATGCAGTGCTGGGTTTATGTTTAATGTGAGATACAGTGCTGGGTTTATGTTAGTATTCTAATGTATGATACAGTGCTGGGTTTATGTTAGTATTCTAATGTGAGATACAGTGCTGGGTCTATGTTAGTATTCTATTGTGAGATACAGTGCTGGGTTTATGTTTAATGTGAGATACAGTGCTGGGTTTATGTTTAATGTGAGATACAGTGCTGGGTTTATGTTAGTATTCTAACATGAGATACTGTGCTGGGTTTATGTTAGTATTCTAATGTATGATACAGTGCTGGGTTTATGTTAGTATTCTAATGTGAGATACAGTGCTGGGTTTATGTTTAATGTGAGATACAGTGCTGGGTTTATGTTTAGTATTCTAATATGAGATACAGTGCTGGGTTTATGCTTTTAGTATTCTATTGTGAGATACAGTGCTGGGTTTATGTTAGTATTCTAATGTGAGATACAGTGCTGGGTTTATATTAGTATTCTAACATGAGATACAGTGCTGGGTTAATATATTAGTATTCTAATGTGAGATACAGTGCTGGGTTTATGTTAGTATTTTGATGTGTTTACCATCATCTCAGCATTATAAACCAGGTTCATAATTTTAGAACTTATTATTATTAATAATGTTTACCATTAAGTTTTTACATTGCATCGACCATCGTGGTGTCACCACTACAATTTCTTCAAGGTTTACATCATATATAAACATGTGATGTCGCACTTGATTACAATTGTTGGCTATGTTTCAATCACGGATGATTACAATTGTTGGCTATGTTTCAATCACGGATGATTACAATTGTTGGCTATGTTTCAATCATGTTTGATTACATTTGTTGACTATGTTTCAATCACAGATGATTACAATTGTTGGCTATGTTTCAATCACGGATGATTACATTTGTTGGCTATGTTTCAATCATGTTTGATTACATTTGTTGGCTATGTTTCAATCATGGATGATTACATTTGTTGGCTATGTTTCAATCACGGATGATTACATTTGTTGGCTATGTTTCAATCATGGATGATTACAATTGTTGGCTATGTTTCAATCACAGATGATTACATTTGTTGGCTATGTTTCAATTATGGATGATTACATTTGTTGGCTATGTTTCAATCACAGATGATTACATTTGTTGGCTATGTTTCAATCATGTTTGATTACATTTGTTGGCTATGTTTCAATCACGGATGATTACATTTGTTGGCTATGTTTCAATCACAGATGATTACATTTGTTGGCTATGTTTCAATCACGGATGATTACAATTGTTGGCTATGTTTCAATCATGTTTGATTACATTTGTTGGCTATGTTTCAATCACGGATGATTACATTTGTTGGCTATGTTTCAATCACGGATGATTACATTTGTTGGCTATGTTTCAATCACAGATGATTACATTTGTTGGCTATGTTTCAATCATGGATGATTACATTTGTTGGCTATGTTTCAATCACAGATGCAATGATTACAATTGTTGGCTATGTCTCAATCATGGATGATTACATTTGTTGGCTATGTTTCAATCACGAATGATTACATTTATTGGCTATGTTTCAATCACAGATGATTACAATTGTTGGCTATGTTTCAATCACAGATGATTACATTTGTTGGCTATGTTTCAATCATGGATGATTACATTTGTTGGCTATGTTTCAATCACGGATGACTACATTTGTTGGCTATGTTTCAATCACAAATGATTACAATTGTTGGCTTTGTTTCAATCATGGATGATTACATTTGTTGGCTATGTTTCAATCATGGATGATTACATTTGTTGGCTATGTTTCAATCACAAATGATTACAATTGTTGGCTTTGTTTCAATCATGGATGATTACATTTGTTGGCTATGTTTCAATCACAGATGATTACATTTGTTGGCTATGTTTCAATCACAGATGATTACATTTGTTGGCTATGTTTCAATCATGGATGATTACAATTGTTGGCTATGTTTCAATCACAGATGATTACAATTGTTGGCTATGTTTCAATCACAGATGATTACATTTGTTGGCTATGTTTCAATTATGGATGATTACATTTGTTGGCTATGCTTCAATCATGGATGATTACATTTGTTGGCTATGTTTCAATCATGGATGATTACATTTGTTGGCTATGTTTCAATCACAGATGCAATGATTACAATTGTTGGCTATGTCTCAATCATGGATGATTACATTTGTTGGCTATGTTTCAATCACGAATGATTACATTTATTGGCTATGTTTCAATCACAGATGATTACAATTGTTGGCTATGTTTCAATCACAGATGATTACATTTGTTGGCTATGTTTCAATCATGGATGATTACATTTGTTGGCTATGTTTCAATCACGGATGACTACATTTGTTGGCTATGTTTCAATCATGGATGATTACATTTGTTGGCTATGTTTCAATCACAAATGATTACAATTGTTGGCTTTGTTTCAATCATGGATGATTACATTTGTTGGCTATGTTTCAATCACAGATGATTACATTTGTTGGCTATGTTTCAATCACAGATGATTACATTTGTTGGCTATGTTTCAATCATGGATGATTACAATTGTTGGCTATGTTTCAATCACAGATGATTACATTTGTTGGCTATGTTTCAATTATGGATGATTACATTTGTTGGCTATGCTTCAATCATGGATGATTACATTTGTTGGCTATGTTTCAATCATGGATGATTACATTTGTTGGCTATGTTTCAATCGCAGATGATTACATTTGTTGGCTATGTTTCAATCGCAGATGATTACATTTGTTGGCTATGTTTCAATCGCAGATGATTACATTTGTTGGCTATGTTTCAATCGCAGATGATTACATTTGTTGGCTATGTTTCAATCACGGATGATTACATTTGTTGGCTATGTTTCAATCATGGATGATTACATTTGTTGGCTATGTTTCAATCACAAATGATTACAATTGTTGGCTATGTTTCAATCATGGATGATTACATTTGTTGGCTATGTTTCAATCACGGATGATTACATTTGTTGGCTATATTTCAATCACAGATGATTACATTTGTTGGCTATGTTTCAATCACAGATGATTACAATTGTTGGCTATGTTTCAATCATGGATGATTACATTTGTTGTCTATGTTTCAATCACAGATGATTACATTTGTTGGCTATGTTTCAATCACAGATGATTACATTTGTTGGCTATGTTTCAATCACGGATGATTACATTTGTTGGCTATGTTTCAATCACAGATGATTACATTTGTTGGCTATGTTTCAATCATGGATGATTACAATTGTTGGCTATGTTTCAATCATGGATGATTACATTTGTTGGCTATGTTTCAATCATGGATGATTACAATTGTTGGCTATGTTTCAATCATGGATGATTACATTTGTTGGCTATGTTTCAATCACAGATGATTACATTTGTTGGCTATGTTTCAATCACAGATGATTACATTTGTTGGCTATGTTTCAATCATGGATGATTACAATTGTTGGCTATGTTTCAATCACAGATGATTACATTTGTTGGCTATGTTATGGATGATTACATTTGTTGGCTATGCTTCAATCGCAGATGATTACAATTGTTGGCTATGTTTCAATCACAGATGATTACAATTGTTGGCTATGTTTCAATCACAGATGATTACATTTGTTGGCTATGTTTCAATCATGGATGATTACATTTGTTGGCTATGTTTCAATCACAGATGATTACATTTGTTGGCTATGTTTCAATCACAGATGATTACAATTGTTGGCTATGTTTCAATCACAGATGATTACATTTGTTGGCTATGTTTCAATCACAGATGATTACATTTGTTGGCTATGTTTCAATCATGGATGATTACATTTGTTGGCTATGTTTCAATCACAGATGATTACAATTGTTGGCTATGTTTCAATCACGGATGATTACAATTGTTGGCTATGTTTCAATCACAGATGATTACAATTGTTGGCTATGTTTCAATCACAGATGATTACATTTGTTGGCTATGTTTCAATCACAGATGATTACATTTGTTGGCTATGTTTCAATCATGGATGATTACATTTGTTGGCTATGTTTCAATCATGTTTGATTACATTTGTTGGCTATGTTTCAATCACAGATGATTACAATTGTTGGCTATGTTTCAATCATGGATGATTACATTTGTTGGCTATGTTTCAATCACAGATGATTACAATTGTTGGCTATGTTTCAATTATGGATGATTACATTTGTTGGCTATGTTTCAATCATGTTTGATTACATTTGTTGGCTATGTTTCAATCACGGATGATTACATTTGTTGGCTATGTTTCAATCACGGATGATTACATTTGTTGGCTATGTTTCAATCACAGATGATTACAATTGTTGGCTATGTTTCAATCACAGATGATTACAATTGTTGGCTATGTTTCAATCACAGATGATTACATTTGTTGGCTATGTTTCAATCACAGATGATTACAATTGTTGGCTATGTTTCAATCACGGATGATTACATTTGTTGGCTATGTTTCAATTATGGATGATTACATTTGTTGGCTATGTTTCAATCATGTTTGATTACATTTGTTGGCTATGTTTCAATCACAGATGATTACAATTGTTGGCTATGTTTCAATCATGGATGATTACATTTGTTGGCTATGTTTCAATCACGGATGATTACAATTGTTGGCTATGTTTCAATCACAGATGATTACATTTGTTGGCTATGTTTCAATCATGGATGATTACATTTGTTGGCTATGTTTCAATCACAGATGATTACATTTGTTGGCTATGTTTCAATCATGGATGATTACAATTGTTGGCTATGTTTCAATCACAGATGATTACAATTGTTGGCTATGTTTCAATCATGGATGATTACATTTGTTGACTATGTTTCAATCACAGATGATTACAATTGTTGGCTATGTTTCAATCACAGATGATTACATTTGTTGGCTATGTTTCAATCACAGATGATTACATTTGTTGGCTATGTTTCAATCACAGATGATTACATTTGTTGGCTATGTTTCAATCATGGATGATTACATTTGTTGTCTATGTTTCAATCATGGATGATTACATTTGTTGGCTATGTTTCAATCACAGATGATTACAATTGTTGGCTATGTTTCAATCACAGATGATTACATTTGTTGGCTATGTCTCTATCACAGATGATTGTATTTTAAAATTATCACTTTAGTCATAAGGATTACATAGGATTATTCTTATGTTCTGAATCAACTCTTTCTGCAGCTCTGCAAGACAACTGATTTTGATATCAAAATTTGAATCTTAATCTGACTTTAAGACTGATGGCCAGGTAGTAGTAGGTGGTCAGATGTCCTAACTTTAAGAATGATGGTCAGGTAGTAGTAGGTGGTCAGATGTCCTAACTTTAAGAATGATGGCCAGGTAGTAGTAGGTGGTCAGATGTCCTAACTTTAAGAATGATGGCCAGGTAGTAGTAGGTGGTCAGATGTCCTAACTTTAAGAATGATGGCCAGGTA